>NC_060124.1:146608394-146911424 GCF_021461395.2 Schistocerca americana
CACCTTAATTAACGAGTAACGAAATACTATTCCATGGAAGATAATATTCAGCTGTAGCTATTATGTTTCATGTAATAATCTTATTTACGCGTGTATTACAGTGTTTAAAAGAATTCTTAAGGTTTGAGTGTAAAAAAATTGATGAGCCTTCCTGTTTGAATGTTATGTTTTATTCTTTTATGTAACATGAATGTGCAATTTCAAGTGTGCTGTTGTAGATGTTTTATGATTCAGTTGCGCGGACCACAGTGTATTTCGTTTGGTACCAGGGGACGTGGCACCGGGGCTTGACGATTTGGCCATTGCCAGTGGAACCGTGTTCCGTTAGACCGGGCTCCAGGTTGCTGACCTTCTGTCTCGGTCTCTTTCTTGAGTATTGCTGTTCTTTTTGTTCCTGGCTCTGTCAGGTCGTTCAACTTTGTAGCTCGTTCCTGCGCCACCTTGGCGGATGCACCTTTCGCTCGAAATATGAATTTAAACTCGTAAAACTGGGTCACTCTGTAATTAATGCCCGATCAGATTGCTGGAGGCTCCCCAATATTAATTCTGTATTCCCATATCAGCCATTTCTATCATATTTTTACCTTGTACCCTAATTGTGAGGTTTAATTCTTATAGAGGAGGGCTTCATTTGCGTATGTTCTCAGGGAATGCTTAGGTGCCAATTGTTTGTTATTTAATTAACGTTTACCTGTACTGGCGTCAACTGGGTTATCCCTTAGTAAGAAGTTCGTGTGCCCAGTGTCTTCACTACCGTGCGTTCAAGTCCTTTCCCTTATTGTTACTTGTGTGCATTATGTTACGCCTTAATGTTTTACCTTGCTATGAATTTATATTGCAAAAGAGAATTCATTGTACAGGATAGTCTTGCGGGTTCAGAGTTTGGCAAGTCTCGATTGTATTAAGTAATTACACCAACAGAAATTTTCTCACTGTTTTATGCATTTGTTATGCCGATTTCAACAGGGGTTTAAGAAAAAAATTTTTGCTTCTAAAATTGATGGATTTTATTATATTTGAATTGTGCAAGCTAATAAACATTGTTTAACACAAGGTGTGTATGTTTGGCAATTATGACCCTGCTGCTTCCTGTCGTATTATTGAACGAAAACAGCACATCTCACTAACGACGATCCTCTGCAGCGGACAACCCATGCGTGGTGCGTTAACACCATGACATTGTCAAACACCATTGGAATGGGCTCGTGACCATCGGCACTGGACGATGGTGCAGCGGCAGAGTATTGCATGGTCTGGTGAATCCAGATACCTTCTTCAGCACGCCGATGGGAGTGCGCGAATCTATCGTTTTACAGTGGAAAGGATCCTTGACCCAGTGCTGCAGGACGGAGACCTGGCTGCGGCTCCATTATGCTCTGGAGAATATTTACATGGGCATCGATGGGTTCAATGCAGCTCGAGCAAGGCACCACGACGGCCAAAGAGTGTCATGTACAGGTTGCACACCACGTACATGACCAACATGTTTGCCAACGGCAGTGGCATTTTTCAACAAGATAATGAGCCTTGTCACAAGGGCAGGAGTGTCGAGGAACACACTGGCGAGTTGTAATTGATGTGTTGCCCCCCCGCCCCCCCACCCCGCAGCTCTCCAGATCTGAACCAGATTGTACATATTTTGGATGTGATTGAACGTGGCGTCAGAAGACATCGGGCCCCTCTCATGAACTTATGAGAATTAGGTGAGTTGTGTGTGCAGATGTGGTGCCAGCTGCCTCACGGACCTACGAAGGTCTCATTGCCTCCTTGTCACTACGCGCGCCGCTGTTATCCGTTCCAAAGTTAGATGGTCATAACGTTCCGACTGATTACATCAGTGTACACAGATGGGTAAAGGATTGTGTCATGATATCAGTGATATTGAATTTTTACTGTTTGCTATTGTAAAAAATTCTGTTTAAAGTATTGCGACTAGTAATCGACACATTGAAGACATGAAGTCTTAGGCTACGTTCAGGGCTACTATATATGATATATTCGTTTCCATTTTGCCGATCGTTGACCTTACGAATGAAGTGCCTCGACAAAAAGGCGACAAAGCAAGGTTAGAGTTTTTGCTTGTTTGAGAAGTGTAAGACGTTCCATTTATGTGGAAAAGTTAATAGCCACAGTGTGAGAGTGTTGATGATGATGATGATGATGATGATGATGATTGGTTTGTGGGATGTCTAACTGCGCCGTCATCAGCGCCTGTACAAAGTCCCAATTTTTACACAGTCCAATTTTTTTTCACAATCCAATCTAGCCACTGTCACGAATGATGATGATGAAATTAGGAGGACACCACGACACCCAGTCCTCGGGCAGAGAAAATCCCCTACCTGGAATGGAACCCGGGGCCCCGTGATCCAGCGGCAGCACTAGACCACGAGCTGTGGACGTGTGAGAGTGTGCACCATTGAAAACCCTCATGAAATTGTGGCGCATGAATGAGTTTCACTGAAAGGTAATGTTTACTGTTCAGTGTCACAGAAGAAGCAGTATGATTCGTTTCTCTTCTGTGAGATGACTGTGACGGGTACCTCTTACCTTGAAATGTTGTGATTATTTCCACAACTTATTCCAAGAGCTTAATCTTCCAACGATGTGGAACAGACCTTCACTGGAGCATCAGTCTTACCTAAACGACGAACCTCCGAATCGGTGAATGTGATGTGGCTCTGCTCCCTTGGCCCCCCAGGCCGCCCGACGTAAAGTGTTGTGACTATTTCCTTTGTGCTAGATTAAGGACCTTGGTTACGTAACCTCACTGCCAGAGAACACGGAAATACCTTAAATAACGTATCAGTGCTCGTGTTACATCCACTGGCAGAATGTTGCTACGTAAGGTATGTCACGAGCTTGACTATCGCTTGGATATGTGTCGTTTGACTGGGGGGGGGGGGGGGCACTCATAGAACATTTAAAGGGCGCAAAATGCAAACTTGTTGAGTTTACAACTCTGATCATGCATCAGTAACATTTTTAACCGTTGAAACACTGCTAATGTTGACACTGCGATAAATATAAAGCAATACAATTTTTTAATGATGCGTTTAGATATGATCATCATCAGATAGTCTGAAAAAGTTCTAAAACTTCAAATAACAGAGTGGAGACAGAGTGATAATTGAAAAAGTCTCATTACATAAATATTTCAGAAACTTGCACAAAATTTATACAAAAATACCTATCAAATTACGAACAAGAGCGACATGCGAGCACTTGGATTCATGTAACTCAGACGCATGTCAAATTGACACTGGCTAGTTACGGCGACCAGTGCCGTGGAAGCTGACAATTTAGCCACTACGTGGCTTGAGGTTTGTAGCGTAAGCCATACAGCTTGGCCGAGCGGTTGTAAGCGCTACAGTCTGGAGCTACGCGACCGCTACGGTTGCAGGTTCGAATCCTGCCTCGGGCATGGACGTGTGTGATGTCCTTAGGTTAGTTAGGTTTAAGTAGTTCTACGTTCTAGGGGACTGATTACCTCAGAAGTTAAGTCCCATAGTGCTCAGAGCCATTTGAACCATACAGCTGGACTTATAAGTTACAGATGACCGGAAAAAGGAAGGCCTAGCTATGTAGGACTTTTTATTTATTATTATTTACATTTTATGGCCTTCATTGGACCACTCTAGCCACCTTTATACAAAGAATTTCTCAGTTTCCTGTCTACCCAGTACTTCTTCATCCTCTCCGATTTCATCCTTCTTTCTTCATCGGAAATCACCATTCCTGTTGTCTGTTTGTTGATGCGCGTTTGCAGTATGGTTTGTTTGTCTGTAGGTTGCCTGATTTTGTCAGTTTTATTTCTTAGGTCTTCCAATGTAATCTGTAGCTCATCCATATCTTCCTAGATTTCTGTAATCCAGCTAATGTTGCACTTACTGTTCCACAGTTTTTCTATTATTCTCATGATGATCCTGTTCTATGGTGTTCTAATTAGATGTCGTAAAAACGAAATGCGTTTCTTCCTGATTGTACTCATTACCGGTTCTATTTCCTTGTACACTGTTTCATTTGCAGCTACTCTCCAGTGCCCATCTTTCTGGTACGATTTGTTGATGCACGTTCTGATGATTCTTCTCTCTAGTTTGAGTATTTTGTCTGTTTGTGCAGTGTTAGTTGTTTTGAAGATGGTTTCATTTGCGTATGTTATTTCTGGTTGGCTGGCTGTTTTGTAGTGTTCTAATTTTGTTGCTATTGACAGGCTCTTTTTGTTGTAGGTGTTCATGGTGATACACTATTGGCCATTAAAATTGCTACACCACCAAGATGAAGTGCTACAGACGCGAAATTTAACCGACTGGAAGAAGATGCTATGGTACGCAAATGAGAAGCTTTTCAGAGCATTCACACAAGGTTGGCGCCGGTGGCGACACCTACAACGTGCTGACATGAGGAAAGTTTTCAACCGATTTCTCATACACAAACAGCAGTTTACCGGCGTTGCCTGGTGAAACGTTGTTGTGATTCCTGGTGTAAGGAAGAGAAATACGTACCATCACGTTTCCGACTTTGATGATGGTCGGATTCTAGCCTTTCGCGATTGCTGTTTATCGTATCGCGACATTGCTACTCCCGTTGGTCGAGATCCAATGACTGTTAGCAGAATATAGAATCGGTGGGTTCAGGAGGGTAATAAGGAACGCCGTGCTGGATTCCAACGGCCTCGTATCACTGGCAGTCGAGATGACAAACATCTTATCCGCATGGCTATAACGGATCGTGCAGCCACGTCTCGATTCCTGAGTCAGCAGATGGGGACGTTTGCAAGACAACAACCATCTGCACGAACAGTTCGACGACGTTTGCAGTAGCATGGACTATCAGCTCGGAGACCATGGCTGCGGTTACCCTTGACGCTGCATCAGAGACAGGAGCGCCTGCGATGGTGTACTCAATGACGACCCTGGGTGCACGAATGGCAAAACGTCATTTTTTCGGATGAATCCAGGCTCTGGTTACAGCATCATGATAGTCGCATCCGAGTTTAGCGACATCGCGGTGAACGCACATTGGAAGCGTGTATTCGTCATCACCATACTGGCGTATCACCCAGCGTGATGGTATGAGGTGCCATTGGTTACACGTCTCGGTCACCTCTTGTTCGCATTGACGGCACTTTGAACAGTGGATGTTACATTTCAGATGTGTTACGACCCGTGGCTCTACCGTTCATTCTATCCCTGCGGAACACTACATTTCAGCAGGATAATGCACGACCGCATGTTGCAGGTCCTGTACGGGCTATTCTGGATACAGAAAATGTTCGACTGCTGCCCTGGCCAGCACATTCTCCAGATCTCTCACCAATTGAATACGTGTGGTCAATGGTGGCCGAGCAACTGGCTTGTCACAATACGCCAGTCGATACTCTTGATGAACTGTGGAATCATGGTGAAGCTGCATGGCCACCGGTACCTGTACATGCCATTCAAGCTCTGTTTGACTCAATGCTCAGGAGTATCAAGGCCGTTATTACGGCCAAAGGTGGTTGTTCTGAGTACTGATTTCTCAGCATCTATGCACCCAAATTGCGTGAAAATGTAATCACATGTCAGCTCTAGTATAATATATTTGTCCAATGAATATCTGTTTATCATCTGCATTTCTTCTTGGTGTAGTAATTTTAATGGCCTGTAGTGTATATTGTGTTGTAGTCAGTTTGTTTATCCTGTTATGCCATGTTGGCTTTTCGTTGAGGTTATATGTTATGATTTCTCCCAGATATTTAAATTTATCTACAATTTTTATTTTTTGGTTTCCTTTGGCAATTTTGTTTATGAGTGGTGGGTCAGTAAACATGATGACTGTTTTTTCAAAAGATATTCCAAGACCAATTTTCTGTGTTATTTCCTGTAGCGAGATAACTTGTTTGGTTTTCTGAATACTGTTGGACGAGAGAGCAAGGTCATCAGCAAATCCTAGACAATTTAAACCTATGTTGTCTTTGGGTCTTCTAATCTGGATGTTCTTTGGTTTAGTCTTGTACCATTCCCTCATTATGTATTCTAAAGCACAGTTGAACAGGAGTGGTGCAAAGCAATCTCCTTGTCTTAAACCTGCTTCTATGGAGAATGGCTCAGAGAGTTCCTCCCTGAACTCGACTTTTGATACAGTGTTGATAACATTAAAAGTCTATGGATACAGTCAAAAATCAAATGGTTCAAATGGCTCTGAGCACTATGCGACTTAACTTCTGAGGTCATCAGTCCCCTAGAACTTAGAACTAATTAAATCTAACTAACCTAAGTACATCACACACATCCATGCCCGAGGGAGGATTCGAACCTGCGACCGTAGCGCCTAGAACCGCACGACCACTCCGTCCCTATGGATACAGTTACATGCTTTTTTAAAGTCCACGTAGGTTATTATAAAAGGTTTATTTCGTTTCTTGTAATATGCTTTAATAAAAGATGCATTTATTTTCCAAAAAGCAAAGACATGAAAATATTATTAATATTACAACTAACGTATAACCGAATTGGAGTATGTAACGCAAAGTGGGAGATCAATCACATTTATACATGGAATACTTGGGAAAATATAGAGCTTTGAAAACGAATGGAATATTTGCAATAGTCTTGTTTTCTAGGACGTTATTTGTGGTATCAGGTATGCTATTCCGCCTACCTATCCTCCTGCTGCTGCGAGATACAGTAAAACGCTGACGGGGCAGTGAGATTTTCCAGCTGAAATTTATAGCTCAGGACCGGTGAATTAATGGCTCTGTTCACGAAGTCCTCGATCTTGGACAACGTCGGACTGCCTCAGGCAACTCCGCCCGTGGTTCTGAAGGTAACAGAGGCGACCGCGTCACGCGAGCCGGGGGACGATGCCGCGTCCACCGCCGCCGCCGCTAGTGCAAGTATTTGCCAGCTGGAAGGCGGCTGTAGTGGCATTCCGTCACGTGCCGACAACTGGGGCGAAACGGCGCGAGGCGGCGCTGCTGCCAAAGCTGGCAGGCGCTGCGCCGTGACCGACGTCTGCCGACGCTCTCTGTCCTCGCCCACACTTCACACCAAACCGACAGCTTCTTCTCGTTCACTCTTGTACGTCGATTCCGCACGAGGTAGAATACTCGCCATATCGTGGTTGCAAACATAGGCGAGGAATGACTTTATTGCTCCTGTGACAGGTTTCGAAATTTATCCATCATCAGGTATGTATAAAAAAAGTCGGATAAAAACAGTCTTATGAAACGTAGTACTGGATGGCTATACCATTCCACTATAATTGAGATACACGTGGCCCAAATTACGAGGGGTGTCCAGAAAATAAGTTCCGATCGGTCGCGAAATGGAAACTACTATGAAAATCCGATAAAGCTTTGCACAGATGTGTGGGGCAGTGTCTCTAGTATGACCCTAGATAGCATCACGTCGCTCTTCTCATTTATGAGCTCACAGTGAGCGCTAAAAGATGTCTAGAAGATGGTGTCTCCCGCCAAGTACGAGGGCTTGGTGAGAAATTTCGCCTGAAGTTATGCAGCCAAAATTACATTCGTGCGGTTTCTTCTTCAAGACAGTTCTCAGCCGCATTCTTCAGGGGCAATCAAGATGCCCCTGCTTCGTTATCAATTGGAAGTGTCTAATTCCCCAGAATACAGCCCGTAATTGTCTCTCTCTGAGTTCCATCTCTGCTCACATGAACCGCTGGCTACGAAGACAACATTTTGGCACAGACAACGAGCTGTAGGCCAGCGTAGAGAATTGGCGGAAAGCACTGGCGGCTGTCTTCTATGATGAGGGTAATGGAAAGTTGGTACAATTCTACGACAAATGTCTACGTCAGAACGGCGACTATGTAGAGAAGTAGCTCGAAGGTGTAGCTAACTGTTACCAATAAACCATTTCTGATTTTCACTGTGGTTTCCATTTCGCGACCAATCGGAACTTACTTTCTGGACAGTTAGCGATACAAAATGTATAGCGGAGCCACGGTGCAACAACTACTGCACATTTATTATTCCGTGTGACATACGATCTGTCCTACTTTTAACGAAAGTACTGTATTCTCCTTCGCCTGTCTTGCTGCTTATATTCAAACTTATGGTATATGTTTGTACTCGTACTGCGTATTTTAAGAATAAGTCACTTGTCATATTGCACAGTTGTTGTAGCTTTTGACGATGTGTGACACCACGTAATAGGTTTCTTAAACTTTTTATCACTGTAATGTCTCTGCCATTTGAATAAAGAAAATATTTATTTTATTATAATTTGGCTCACGGCAGTCAGACCCAAGGTATAATAAATTACTGTAGTTGTTGCACCTTGGCAGCACTTTACGTTCTGTAATGTCACCTAGTGGCGAAAACATTTCGTCGGTTAGCACTCTGCAAAATCATTTCAGTAGTTTGAGAATGTTTGTTTCATGTACAACGAGAAACGTATGTCTACGTGCAGCAATAGCTCATGGATAGGTGTATTGTAGTTTCAATCATAGTGGAATGCTACAGCCATCCATTACTATGTTTTGTAGAATATTTTTGTATATGATTTTTTTCTATATATCCGATGATAGAAAAATTCCGAAACGCGTCATGTAAGCAATAAAGTAGTTCCTTTCGTAATTTTTTACCGTTGCGACCCAGTCGGCCGGTATGCAGAACTACTGCGTATTATAACAATGGTCACTTGCCTTCAGCATTACTTTATGTAACATTTATACCGTATTTAGGAAGTCTTCAAAATGTCCCGTGTAAGTTCCTAATGAACATTTCTGTCCTATATTCTGGATTGTCTGCCTTTATGCTCCACAGTCGCACTTGTGTTTGCTTTCTGTTTATATAATGAGGGCACAAATTTGCCACGTTTGGTTCTAATTTGGCTTACAATTGCGCAAGATTTTCTTAGGAGGTAAAATACAGTGGAATTTCTTGAAATCCGCAGTAGAAGTATCTTCTCAGGTTCTCTTCCAGTGTTGCACAACGTCAAAGTTGTTGGTTTCTTGGCTTAAGCTTTCCGTAAATTGAGGTTTTCTAGAACGGAGTCTTTTAATATTTATGTAATCGGAAAAATAATGAAAACGTAGCTGTTGATTGTTTAGAATTTTTCTACATTCTGAGAGAAGTTCTTGCTGTCTTCGCAGCTATGGTGGAGGTATATGACATAGGACTGTTAGTCAGAAGGTGGGAGACCTCTTTAATCACGCCCGAAATACTTTGCATTATGTTATGTACTTCGATGTCTATTTCCTTGATGTGTTGGGGGGTGGGGGTGGTGGGGAAGGGGGGGCGAGTCTTAAGTCAGATGGGGCAGTAAAAGAGAGCTAAAGCTGTTGTTCGTAACGTAGATGCCGAGGAGCGCTATGTAATGCCCAATGGCTTCTGTACGGTATTATTCCTTGTACTAAGTTTTACAGCTGCCTCTATTGGTTCAAATGGTTCAAATGGCTCTGAGCACTATGGGACTTAACTTCTGAGGTCATCAGTCCCCTAGAACTTAGAACTACTTAAACCTAACTAACCTAAGGACATCACACACATCCATGCCCGAGCAGGATTCGAACCTGCGACCATAGCGGTCGCGCGGTTCCAGACTGTAGCGCCTAGAACCGCTCGGCCACCCCGACCGGCCCTCTATTGGTCCTTATTGCTTAACGTTCTATTTAAAGTAACTTCTAGGTACTTAGGAGTTTTGTTGGGAGTTAAGGTGACATTGTTGAATGGAATTCTATATTCCTTGTCTGCGAATTTATTGTTTGAGTGAAAACATGAAACCTCATCCTGAGCTGAAGTGGGTTGGAGCCTCAGTTTACAGAAATACTTACCCATTGCAACCAAATCATAATTTCCTTGAGTTCTGTAGATATCTCCCAAAAGTTAGTGTATCTAAATATTAGGTATGTTAAGTATTCTTCCATCTCCAGCAACTGTAGTTGTATGTATTGAAATAATGAGCAACCAGCTGCACGGAAAAAATTATTTCCTTGACTGGTTTCAGCCACTAAGAGACTGAAACCGGCGAAGGAAATAAAATTTGTTCAGTGCGACTGGTTGTCAATTATATCAGTAAATTAGAAATACTGTCGCCGGCATATCAGCAGTACACTGTACATGCTAAGGAGATGAGAAGCTAAGATGGAGACTTGAGGAAGACCGCTCTTCAGTTTCAGTTTTCTGCTCCATGTATTTCCAGTAATCACTTGGAATATTTTATCGTTAAGCATTTTATTTACTTAGACAGACAAAATTACACTGCGCTTCAAAAGGCGAAGAGATCCATTACTTTTCGAAATGATGACGAAATATCTTTGGAAAGGGTACCAGTCGTAAAATGACGAGGAGCAAACATCCGGTACGCCCTAAGGCGGATCGACCATACAAAACCAAATAATAGCAAAAGCAAATACCAAGCTGAGACTCACTGGAATAGTCTTAGGCAAATGCAATTCATCCACGGATGAAGTGGCTCTTTGATCGATTCTTGAATATTGTTCATCAGTCTGGGATACAAAGTAGGATTAGTGGAAGGTATACAGAGCATCCAATGAAGGGCGTAACGTTCCATTACTGGGTCGTTTATTAAGCACAAGAACATTACGGACATAATTAACAAATTCTGTCCTTTTTCCTGTCCCCTATGTTCCATTTATTGCGTAAACTGACATTCACAGTGAGTCGTGTTTTCTCCTCAGTTGATACAGACCGAATACTGTAACTGCTATTGCTAAGTACACTGTCGTCGCTTCCAGCAGCTTTCATTTCTACATCGTAGCATTTTACGCATCTATTCAATTACCATGTGTCACAGCTAAAAAAAATGCATCTAAGGTCCTTTTTGACGTCGAATTTGCTGTGTAACGATCTGCGAACTTCAAAGAACCCTAGGGCAGAGCGTTTCTGTTCCAAATAGCGTCAGCCAAGAGAAAACAAATCTGATCTGTCTGAAGCAGCAGACCTTCCTAAACTATTCTTATGAAATACAAAAACAATAATCTTCTCTATCCTCATTCTGGAGACAGAAATAAACCTGCCGTGTGAACTATTTTACGTGTTTTTCAAGGTGAGATGTCTTTAAATTGGTTACATTATCTGTTAGCAACATATGAGATGTATAACGAAACATTCATGATTAATTATCTGTTTGCAAACCATCATCATAGTTTATAATTAACAAAAGATTATAACTCGATTTTTGTATTCAAATGCTTCAAATGACTCTAAGCACTATGGGACTTAACATCTTAGGTCATCAGTCCCCTATACTTAGAACTATTTGAACCTAACTAACCTAACGACATCACACAAGTCCATGCCCGAGGCAGGATTCGAACCTGCGACCGTAGCAGCAGCGCTGTTCCGGACTGAAGCGCCTAGAACCGCTCGGCCACAGCAGCCGGCTGACTTTTTTATTTGTTTTTATAATTATTACTACTACTAGTAGAGATAACAGTGGTGGTGATGGTCGTGGTGGTGGTAGTGGTGATGTTGGAGGTGATGGGCTGTATTGATGATAGTAGCGAAAGGAGAAGAACCAGAAAAACAAGAGGAAGTGGAAGAAGGCAGGGAAAAATGTGGTAGCAAAATTGTAAGCACAAACGAACTTTCAATAATTTTTCATTAGGACTACACCACCTAACAAAAGAATTTGATTATACCAGGGTTTATCCGTAGGAAAACACACAGAACAAGACATCCGTTTAAAATAAAATTGAACATTAAATGAAACAACAAATTTACTGTTACTAGTCGCTGTTTATTTATCTCCACGAGGCGTTTCAAAGGTTTAAACCTCAATCATCAGGTGGATTTACATTTGTTACTATGACATTTGTGTGTGTTGTGTTACGATTTTTTGAACGTCTTCAAACGAAAAGGCATAAGCATACCCTTTACCACGGAAAACAAGATTGGAAAGAAGTTAGCCCACAACGTTTGCACATGAAACCCATCTCATCACACAGGTGTGTACAAAATTGGATGTTTGGATTATGACTGCTTCTACATAGGTCAGACAGGTAGATCATTTGAGATTTGATTCAAAGAATTCATGGAACCACTAAAAAACAAGCAACGTCAGCGTAGTAGCTGCGGTGGCAGCTTGAACTAACAACGGTAAACGGTCCAGTACGTTCGACCAATCAGTTTTGAGCAGACAGTCTTAGGTAGTGGACGTGTGGCCATAGCGTGTCTACGTTGTTGTCACAAACCACACTGGTGCAACGAAATGAACGTCTTAAAATCAGGTACTCAAGACATTCTCCAGATTGTTTCGAAGAAAAAAGTGTGTGAAAGATTTGTCGCGCACACCACGATGGCCGGCCGCTGTGGCAAGCGGTCCTAGGCGCTTCAGTCCGGAATCGCTCTGCTGCTACGGTCGCAGGTTCGAATCCTGCCTCGGGCATGGACTTGTGTGATGTCGTTCGGTTAGTTAGGTTTAAATAGTTCTAAGTCTAGGGGACTGATGACCTCAGATGTTAAGTACCATAGTGCTTGGAGCTATTTGAACGATCTGAACACCATGATGCCTGAACAAAAAACGACGAATCGTGGTTTGTTGATGCCACTTGAATGAAATGAAAAACGCGGATAATTTTTTTTCTGGAAAAAGTCATTACGAAGAGGGGGGGGGGGGGGGTGAAGAGATTAGAGTTATCAAAATGAACCTACCACAAAACGAGGAAGTGTAGGAATTCACATGAAGGATCCATGCTTTGACGCCATAATCGACATTCCAGCCAATATTGAACAACATCCCAAAGAAGGACTTTTCTGATACTTTTAAGTATCTGAATCAACGTTCTGTGCGTCGTACTCAGGTGGGTTGGGATGATACTGTGTAGAACAACTGAAGCGTTAAAAGCTTGATACTAGTGTTTATTTTCTATTAATCCAGACTCTGTACTTTTTGGAGTGACAGGATATATAAACTGCATTTATGGTAATGATACTACAGACCATATGTGCAACTGTCTACGAAGATGCTACGGATCAAGGTTGGCAGACATTACGGGCGCATGTTGCATGTTACTGCAGCCACATTACCAAAGAAGGCTACTGAAGATTGCAGTCAACGTTCCGTCAACTTTCGTAGTATAGCCAAGGTTTCCAAAGCACAATGAGTATTCACTGCGATAACAGTTTCAGAACAGCTCCAGCACTAAAAACCAGTTCTGGATGTTTCAAATAGATTAAAGTACTAGCAAATAAATTTACTATAACAGTTTATGTGCTAAGAGTAAGGATTAGTAATAAATTTTCTTCCGTCTCGAAGGCAAAGTACTTTCATCAATATATAGCCAAACTCAAATCGTAGTGCACCATCCTCAGATATCAATATTTGGCTACATATAGCAAATCAGTGTGAATTGCAGTATCAGAGACAGAAAAATATTGCTCAGGATACTGCAGTTCAAATTAACGTGCTGTCGTTACCAGATATTTTGTATCTCATGGAATATGAGGAATCGTAATTGGCCATATGTCAATAAAAAAACTTTGCTATCGAAAAAGACGATATTACCATTTCAGAGTAATAACTGTTGCACGCAAATACACTGAGAAAAGGAAAAAGGTCGTACAACGAAGGAATTATCCGAATGGGACGGAAATCAGTAGATGTGATGTACATGTACAGATAAACAAATGACTACAATTTCAGAAAAATTGCATGATTTATTCACGAGAAAGTGCTTCACAAATTCAGCAAGTCAGTGGCCCTTATACAAGAAGTTATTCGGCTTGGCATTGATTAAAAGAGAGATCTCGTGCCAAAATCTGTCGAACTGGTGTGGTAAATTGTCAGGATCCCGAGCTGGTTGGATAACCCTGCCCATAATGCTCGAAACACTCAACTGGGGTGAGATCCGGTGAACTTGCAAAGAAGAACAACAAGAGCTTAGCATATAGTTGACGTAGCGCTGTGGTGTGAGGATGCCGTAGATGACAACCGAAGAGGGTCCAGACCATTACTCCTGGTTGTCGGGCTGCATGGGGAGTGACAGTAAGGTTGGTCTCCCACCACTGTCTGGGGCGTCGCTAGACACATCTTTGCTCGTCATCGGGGATCAGTTCAAAGAGGGACTCATCAATGAAGACAGTTCTACTTCATTCAATCATATTCCAGGCCGAATGCTCCAGGCACCGCTGCAGACGGGTTTATCGGTGCGCACAGATCAATGGTGGCCGGCGCGATGGGGGCCTTAATGTCAACCCCCTTCCTGTGAGCCGCTTATTGACGGTCTTTGTGATCACTGCAGCACCAATTACACCTCGGATCGAAGATGACGACGACGACGACGACGACGACGACGACGACGACGATGATGTATCCTGCCTCTCTTTCCTCACGTTCTGTCGTCTCCAAGTCGACCGCTTCGTTCTTGAGGATGTGTTCGTCCATGGTTCACCCATTCCTGCAAAGAGTGACGTCGCTCTTACGCAGATGTCAAGCGATTCGCCCATTACGCAGATGTCAAGCGATTCGCCCATTACTGCAAACGGCTTCTTTGAGCCCAACTGCGGGCCCTCTCTCTAATGGTGAGATCTGCGTATGTTGTTCACGCGTCTGCGTGCGAGGTGTAGTTGCTGTCTAACTCAGTACACGGAATGAAATTCGCAAAGACTTTAATCGACACTGTATGGCCGAATCAAGCAAAGTTGTACGGTGACAAAACGTAGGAATCGTATTCAGTAATCCCCCATCTAACCATCCATGTTAGAGTTCCTCAAAAGCATTTAAGGCAATTCTGAGATAGTTCCACTGAAAAGACACAGTCGGTTTCCTTCCCTATCTTCTCTCAAAACGAGTTTGTGCTTTTTTTCTAATGCAGATGTCCTGTTAATCTACCACTTTTTCTTGGAATTTCTCATATTTTTCATTACTCCCTTAATTAAAAATTACATCATTTGTGCCTAAACCTATTCATAATGCAGACCGTTTCAAAAGAATGCACGCTGTGTTCACGGAATACCTCCGGTTATCATTTAGCTTTTGTGCTTTTGTTTCACAGTTATTTAATTTTCAGCGGTCTGTTGTCAGGTGGCACTCATTCTTGAAACATCCACTAGAATTTAGAGCCTCTTTTCATTTTGGATCTTTGATCAGCCACAGAGCGCTGTCTCCGTGCCTCCAATTATCTTCCGGCGAATGGCAATGCGACATGACATTTGTCAGCTGTCATTAACATGACATTCCACTGAGGCCATGCTTCAGCGACGCAGATGCTGCACCGGACAACGGCCTAGCTGATGCCGTTCATCTCTGTCACGAGCACGTGTTGCTGAAGCAAAGCAGTCTCTCTCGTTTCGGACATGTAATTTTTGGACATCGATTGTCGTTGCGAGGAATTGTGGGTAGGCGCCGTAATAAAAGATGAAAAGGTAACTAATACGTACCGGAAATTACAGAAAGATTTGAACAAGTAGCCAGGGAAGAAATGAAGAGGAGGGCGAGGGGGTATGACTATCCGGCGGTCAAAACCAGTGAGCCGTAAAAGTTAGAAGATGAACGTATCTATCCATAACAGGCATTCCCCAAGACCACCTAGATAAGCACTAAATTCAGGCGAGATATACAATTAGCACGTTCACAGCAGGCTACGAAAGAATTAGAGACGTTTGCTTTCATAAGAGACAGTACAAACGCGACTCCCTAATTCTACGTCGTGAAGGCAATATTTAAAAATACACGTTGCTGGCATGAAGATAGGAAACCTTCGCTCCCACTGGTCTTCATGCAATTGCTGACATGTCTCATTATCCACTGCTGCTAACATCTTTCATGACCTGGAGCTTACTAAAATTTACAGAACCTTTTCAAGCTCTGAATTACTTCGTTTCTCCGTCAACCTTAACATTTCAGCACAAGAACGCAGTCTTTGGAGACTTAATTTCCTACCATCCCTATCTCCTGTTCGTCACTCTGACTTCGAACTAGCAAACTGTCTACATTTATCACATCAAGCGATCTCTCGAGAACACCGTTTCAGGCTTTTAGTTTTACAGATATGACTAATTTATTGAAATGATGTCAGTTATAAAGAATAGTATTCCTATATCACAATGCAAACCATTAGTAGTCGTTAGTCAATCACTATATGGATTTGGTGTTGTGATATACAATCTGCTGACAATCTTTCCATCTCAACATAACAATTAAAATTAACAGCTCCTGTTTTGGATATTTATATTACAATTTTTCATGTTGATTGATCCGTCGTTGATATAAGGCAAAAAATTTTGTGTCTTGAAATAATACACCCCTACTAAAATAGGTGTGTGAAACGTTGACCTCAGGACGCCTTTAGAAAAAGCACTCTACGGCATTGGCCCCTTAGCTAATTTTCATGTATCGTGAATCTCTCGTCCAGCAAAATGTCCCAAGCCACTGGGATATATCTCAGGTGACTCCAGGGGATGTTATTGTTGTTGTGCTCTTCAGTCCTGAGACTGGTTTAATGCAGCTCTCCATGCTATTGTATCCTGTGCAAGCTGCTTCATCTCCCAGTACGTACTGCAGCCTACATCCTTCTGAATCTGCTTAGTGTATTCATCTCTTGGTCTCTACGATTTTTATCCTCCACGCTGCCCTCCAGTATTAAATTGGTGATCCATTGATGCCTAAGAACATGTCCTACCAAACGATGCCTTCTTGTAGTCAAGTTGTGCCACAAACTCCTCTTCTCCCCAATTCTATTCCTTCCTAATTAGTTATGTGATCTACCCATCTAATCTTCAGCATTCTTTTGTAGCACCACATTTCGAAAGCTTCTACTCTCTTGTTGTCCAAACAATTAATAGTCCATGTTTCACTTCTATACATGGCTACACTCCATACAAATATTTTCAGAAACGTCTTCCTGACACTTAAATCTATATTAAATGTTAAAAAATTTCTCTTCTTCAGAAACGCTTTCCTTGCCATGCCAATCTACATTTTATATCCTCTCTACTTTGACCATCATCAGTTATTTTGCCCCCCAAATAGCAATACCCCTTTACTACTTTAAGTGTTTCATTTCCTAAACTAATTCCCTCAGCATCACCCGACTTAATTAGACTGTCCATTTGTATAGCTTTTGTTGATGTTCGTCTTAAATCCTCCTTTCAAGACACTGTCCATTCCATTCAACTGCACTTCCAAGTCATTTGCTGTCTCTGACAGAATTACAATGTCATCGGCGAACCCCAAAGTTTTTATTTCTTCTGCATGGAATTTAATACCTACTCCGAATTTTTCTTTTGTTTCCTTTACTGCTTGCACAATATACAGATTGAATAACACCGGGGAGATGCTACAACCCTGTCTCTCTCCCTCCCTCTCATGTCCCTCGACTCTTATAAGAAGGGTAAAAGGACGGACGCGCAAAATTACAGACCAGTATCCTTAACTGCAGTTTGCCGCTGAATTCTTGAAATATTCTCACTTCGAAGATAATGAACTTCCTTGAGACTGAGGAGCTTATGTCCACGAATCAGCATGGTTTTGGAAAGCATGGCTTATGCAAAACCCAGCTTTGCCTTTGCTCACATGATATATTGCGAATTAGCGGTGAAGCGCAACAGGCAGATGCCATATTTCTAGAGTTCCGGAAGGCGTTCGACACGGTTCCTATTGCAGGCTGTTGACGAAGATACGAGCATATGGAATAAGTTCACAGACATGAGTGGCTCGAAGACTTCTTAAGTATTAGAACCCAGTATGTTGGCCGGCCGGAGTGGCCGAGCGGTTCTAGGCACCTCAGTCTGAAACGGCGCGACCGTTACGGTCGCAGGTTCGAATCTTGCCTCGGTCATGGATGTGTGTGATGTCCTTAGGTTAGTTAGGTTTAAGTAGTTCTAAGTTCTAGGGGACCGATGACCTTAGATGTTAAGTCCCATAGTGCTCAGAGCCATTTGAACCATTTGAACCAGGATATTGTCCTCGACGGCGAATGTTCATCAGAGACAAGGGTATCGCTGGACTGCTCGAGGGAAGTGCGATACGGCCGCTGTTGTTCTTTAGATGCATAAATGGTTTAGCGGACAGGGTAGGCAGCAATCTATGTTTTCTTTCACTGGTGATTCTATGGTGTACGGTAAGGTGTCGAAGTAACTGTAGGAAGACACAACACGACTTAGACAAAATTTCTAGTTGATGAGATGAATGGCAGCTAGCTCTAAATGTGGAAAACAGTAAGTTAATGCGACCCGGTAGGAAGAACAAACCTGTATTATTCCGTTAGATTATTACTAGCTGACATAGTCATGTCGTTTAATTATCTGGGTGTAACGCTACAAAGCGTTATAAAATGGAACGGGTATGTGAGAAGTGTGATAGGGAAGGAGAATGTGCGACTTCAGTTAATTGGGAGAATTTTAGAAAAGAGTGGTCCATCTGTAAAGGAGACCGCATGTAGGACGCTGATGCAACCCGTTCTTGAGTACTGCTAGAGTGTTTGGGATCCGTACCAGTCCGGATTGAAGGAACACATCGAAACAATTCAGAGGCGGGCTGCTACATTTCTTACCGGTAGATTCGAACAAGCCGGCCGGGGTGGCCGAGCGGTTCTAGGCGCTTCAGTCTGGAACGGCATGACCATTACGGTCGCAGGTTCGAATCCTGCCTCGTGTATGGACGTGTGTGATGTCCTTAGGTTAGTTAGGTTTAAGTAGTTCTAAGTTGTAGGGGACTGATGACCTCAGATGTTAAGTCCCATAGTGCTCAGAGCCATTTCAAAAAAATGGCTCTGAGCACTATGGGACTTAACAGCTATGGTCATCAGTCCCCTAGAACTTAGAACTACTTAAACCTAACTAACCTAAAGACATCACACAACACCCAGCCATCACGAGGCAGAGAAAATCCCTGACCCCGCCGGGAATCGAACCCGGGAACCCGGGCGTGGGAAGCGAGAACGCTACCGCACGACCACGAGATGCGGGCTCAGAGCCATTTGATCGAACAACACGTAAGTGTTACGGAGATGCTTCGGGAATTCAGATGGGAATCCGTGGAGGCAAAGCGACGTTCTTTTCGACAAACCCTATGGACAAAATTTACAGAACCGGTATTTGAAGCTTACCGCAGAACGACTCTACTGCTGCCAACGTACATTTCGCGTAAGGATCACAAAGATAAGATAAATTAGGGCTCATATGGAGGCATATAGATAGTCCTTTTTCCTTCGCTCTATTTGAGAGTGGAAGAGTAAAGGAAATGACTAGTAGTTGTGTTTGGTTCCCTCCGTCACGCATCGTACGGTGACTAGCGGAATGTCGATGTAGATGTACCTCTCTCAACAGTTACATACACACAGAACTTTTTTTGTGCCAATCTATGGCAAAGTACATTTCGAATTACTAAGTTTCACTGACCTACTTGTGTAACTTATATTAAAAATCGGTACATCAGTGTTTGATTTCACGTATTATTGATGATGGCCAGTTTCAGTCGATTATGCTCAGTCTTCAGTTGTACTGGGTAATTCACGTAAGATGTGAAGTCACTTTTATTCCCTGAGCGGTTCAAGACATGAAAACAAGATTTTCGGCAAATGATAGTTCACTCAGGGGCTTTGATGTCTAAACACAGATAGTTTCATCAACCTGTATATCAAAAGCAGTATTTTTAACTGGCAAGTAAACTTTCCTTAAGTGTATGCGAACGTTCCAGAGAAGACGACATATCATCATCAGTTATCTGCTATATTAGCAGGACCTTTGCCTCTCCATTTTCTGCGATCCATTGCTTCCTTCTTAAGGCTGCTGTATGTTGTACCGTCCATCATATCATCCAGTATCTCTTCCTTCCTCGCTTCCTTTTCCCTTCTACGTAACCATCTAAAACTGTTTTGATCGGTCCGTCATTCTTTCTTAATATCCAATCCAATTTCTTTTTCTTCTCTGTATTACATCTAGTAACACTCTTCTCTCCCACTCTTCTCAATACCTCTTCATTTTTTACTCTGTCCATCCAACTTATTCATTCATCCTCCGCCATGTCCAGATCTCAAAAGCCTCCAGCCTTTCTCTGTCTTTCTTCCTCATAGTCCATGTTTCAGCGCCATATAGAAGAACCACACAAGACATTTTACGAGTCTCTTCCTGAGTTCTCTTTCCAGACCGCTGCAGAAGATTCTCCTTTTCTTATAAAACGCCTCTTTTGCTATTGCTATCCTTGTTTTAATTTCAGTGGTGCTCTTCCAGTCGGTGTCTATCCTGCTTCCAAGATACTTAAAATTTTGCACCGGTTCTAATATTTCTCCATTCAGCATAATTTTTATTTCCTTATTTCCTCCTAGGGCCAATACTTTTGTTTTATTTGTGTTAATTTTTTTCCGTTAGTTTCAATGGTGTCCACCAAATCGTGTAATTCTGTTTCCCCTGTGGCTAGAAGGACCATGTCTTCAGCAAACTTCAAACACCCTACTCTTCTTCCTCCAATTTCTACGCCTTTGTCATCTAATGAGCATTGGTCAATCATATTTTCCAAGTCGGGGTTGAAAAGTGTAGGTGATAGACAGTATCCTTGTCTTACTCCTTTTCCTAGTCCTATCCAGTTTGTACTTTCTCCTCTCACTTTAATTGAAACTTTTTGATTAAGATATAATGAGTTTACAAGTCTTCTGGTTTTCCAGTCCACTCTTCTTTTTCCCTCATTATAGTCGCCAGCTTGTCCCAAGCCACATTGTCAAATGCCTTTTCTAGATCGACGAAGCACATATATAGGTCTCTTCCTTTTTCAATAAAACTTTCTCCCAAGATACGTAAGAGCCCTATTGCATCTCTGGTGCCCGTATTCCGTCTAAAGCCAAACTGCTCCTCGCCAAGATTCTCCTCCACTACTTTTTCAAGTCTTTTATTAATTATTCTTAACAGCACTTTGGCTGCATGTGAAATGAGGCTGAGTGTCCTGTGCTCGCTGCATTTCTTGGTTCCTTGTTTTTTCGGTAATGGAATCATTACTGATGTCAGAAAGTCCTCAGGCCATTCACGACTGTCAAAACGACTGCAGTGACATAATGCTTTACGCAAAAATTTCTGTGTAATGTGCTAAGATTGGGAGGCAAGATGACAGAATCCCGCCATTACGGATTAAACCACGCCACTGTAAGGGCACTCTGCATCTTTATATCTAGCAGTGTAAGCTCGACGGACAAATAATAATTAGTCTCGCCCAGGAGACGTCACACTACTGCCGTGTAACACTGCCTCTAGCCTTGATAATGGCTTTGGTATTGAAGAGGGTCCACAAGTACCTCCACGTGTGCTGCATCCAGCTGAAACAACATATTGACTACTAGAGCGCTTGCAACGGGACGATGTTCGGCGAGTAACTGGCCTGCCAGTTTCCTTGAGTTAGATCCCGTCGACTAAGTGTTGGAGGTTGGGGAGACGTACTGCTGCACGTCCACATGCATCAATGACCAGCAAGCAGCTGCCAGCCTCACTGGTGGAGGTATGGAACGCCCTACCACAGTAACTCCCTACCAACCTTGCGGCTACCAGGGAAGCACGTTGCAGAGTATGCATT
This sequence comes from Schistocerca americana, assembly GCF_021461395.2. Lineage (NCBI taxonomy): Eukaryota > Metazoa > Arthropoda > Insecta > Orthoptera > Acrididae > Schistocerca > Schistocerca americana. The sequence goes on from NC_060124.1 coordinate 146,629,865, forward strand.
GCCGTCAGTGGTTATGAAACATCCGATTAACAACGACGTCCTATCGTTTGTAATGTCCATGGAACCATCATGAACTGCGATGACTTCAGGGTAATTATTGTCTTTGAATGAAAGTGTCATTTCGGTTCGGCCGGACGCTGTGGTCGAGCGGTTCTAGGCGCTTCAGTCCGGAACCACGCGGCTGCTACGGTCGCAGGCTCGAATCCTGCCTCGGGCATGGATGTCTGTGATGTCCTTATGTTAGTTAAGTAAAAGTAGTTCTACGTCTAGGGGACTGATGAACTCAGATGTTAAGTCCCATAGTGCTCAGAGCCATTTGCACCATTTGAATTTCATTTCGGTTCGTCTCCGTGCATATATTTTTCAGTTACCTTTTGTGCTATAATATAGCAGTTCTTTCTGTGTATGGTCCAAGTTTAATCGAGCTATGTTACTTGGCAGCGACAAATCGTGTGGGACATGATTTCTTCCTTTGTAGGCGACTCATACTGAATACTAATGTAGACTGCATTTTTTCGTGTTCGGCGATGTGTGCATTTTATTTTATTGTCTTTGACGAAGGAACAAAATATAAATGTAAATACTGAAGTAGAATTATTTCCTAAAGTTCTTTGGATAACTAAAAGTCACATATGATCGACATTCTTGTCGCTCTCTTGTAGTCGTACGCACTCTCTGGTGGAGATAATAAGACGAGTAGGTCGTGAGTGGATGTGACGCTCATGATGTGTATAGATTTGTCAATGTCCACAAGAAAGAAGACGTGCCAAGCGTTGTTACGGAGAAGCGGGCCAAACGAATTCGCTGTCGCGCCGAGCAAGAACGAAAAAAATTGTAAGAGCTTGCTGGAGGTGTTCACATACCACAAACACTCGACACTGCCATAAAAAACATCTACATCGGCACGTGCATCAACCATGTGCAAAATAGGATGATTAAATATTTATCTTGTGGCTGAAGCTCTCTTTTTGTCCGGGCTTAATTCGTAATACATGATTTTGGGCGTATGGTTCTACCTTGAACGAACACACATACTTTTTGTTTACCGCGCAAATATGTTTCGGTCAATTTTCAGCATCAGTGGATTCATTTAGTCTGTTTCAAATACCATGTAAAGCAGTTTTACATGATAATATATAATCTTTGAGATTATAGTACTAACGTTACTAAAATTATTAATAGAAAAAACAGCCTTTGTAACGTATACTGATGTCTATATGACTGTTTGACATTTGCTATACAGCTGCAGTTTATCTGCTGTTTGTCATCTGCAATTAATCAGGCTTTTTTAAAAAATATTATGTTATCTTTGTTCACGAAACTGACAGGTCTTTTTTCTCATTTTGCTCCCTTATATTATAGTTCTAATGTCATCATATTATACGCTACTGTCAGCAATGGTATTTTGTTTTATTCTTTTACGACGGACGTTCCGAACATGGGATCCGTCGTTGTTTTTGAAAGAGAATATGGTACGGCAGGTGACACAAAGAAGCGCTATATGAACCCACAGACGTTCCTGGTTCACTGATGGACCCAGCAGCAGTGGAGGAGGAGAAGTAGGCATGTGCAGAGCGCCTAAGAAGAGAGAGTTCCAGCACACCAGCGTGTCCGAGATTATTCGAGTACACGTCACGTTGGTAGAGAGAGGTGTACTGACAACGTGGTCACCAATGGAAGTGCGTGCTGTTATCCGGCATCAAAGGGCGCATGGGAATAGTGTGTCCTTTATTCACAAACGCGTACTGACCGTGTATGGCGAAGTCATTTGTCAAAGGGTTAATCGCACGTGTCGCATGTTGAGAAAAGGAAGGCAGAATGTGGAGGAAAAAAGCTGAAATGGTCGTCTCTCCACTCTCGGGACGTCACTTGCAAACCAGTGCTGAGGTGGTACAGGCTGTGCGACAATTCCTTGCACAGTAAGGTACCAAACTGTACCCGAGTGGTTTCCTCAGACCGATAGCACGCTGTGTCGGTGATGACTGTGTAGAAAAACAGTGTAAGGTGTTTAGTTCATGAAGCCATGGTATACTTGTTTCTAGCAATAAAGTTTTTGTGTGTAACACAATGACGAAACTTACTTTCAAAACGTCTCTCCTATTATGAGCGACAGTAAGCGGAAAAGGAACTGGAGCTGGTTGCTGCTGTGTACTATCAAAACAGTGGGTATTCGGCTGTAGAACGAAATACTCCACATGGAGTAGTAGATCTACGTTTTAGTTTATTCTAGAATGCCAACTACGGAATTTTAACTGCGCAAGGACCTTTTGTGCACGTTCTCTAATTTCGCCAGTGTTAAGTGCAAGACTGATTCTTATTATATTGGTTAAATTAATAGCTGGTTACGTATAAGTATTGGAGAAATGCAACGCAACATTTCTTTCGAGGCACGATGCAGCACGGTTTAGGATGATGGGGTACAATATGTGACAGCTTCTAGAACGCAGGTGCATGGAAAATAAGAAGACCCTTCTTGCAAAAATAGAGTCCACTAAAAGTGGCAGTCCAGTGCTAGGCAAGAAAATTGTTCGTCTCGGAATTAACACGTAGGAAAGTAAGGAATGCATTTGAAAAATTACGAAACTAAATGGAGGAAAAAGCGAGGCTTTGTATAGGAGTGCCACACTTTCTCCAAGCATGTGGTGGAGCGGTGCCTATTTAGTAGGGCGAGTCGAGTCGACAACCAACCGCTCCGCAGCGCTAAATGTGGGCACCGGTCCAGCAGCAATAAGCGGCTCTGGATTGCTCGACAGACGTTATTAGTTTCCCCGCCGTCTCTGCCGGGTATTACGGTATGAACACCACAGTCACGCTAAATTCGAGTCTAGCAAGTAGCGCATCAAATCAGAATTACAGCTAACCTGATGACCCAAAATTTTACGACCACCGGCTCAACAGCACCTTGGTCCAACTTTACACCGTAATAAAAGCTTATTCATAAGTACCTCTGTGTTTTCAGTATACGACTGCGCTAGTAACAGGTGGTTATAACAAAAATTACGTGTTCCGATTGCTGCAATTCCGCTTGTATACAGTGCAGGAAGCCGAAACATCGTAGGATGTTCTTTAATCGGAGTATGATGAAACAATAGTAGTCCCAGTTTCCGCCACCAGGTGAAAATACGGCACTGTGAGCAGTCAGAATGAGAAATGTTTCCTGTTTTGACGTCAGCTCGCCGTCTGTCGCTTGACTTCATTTGTGACTGATGGTGGAAACAGTTGAGAAGAATGTGCACTGCTGGTAAAGCTGTTTTATATGAATGCCAGTGATGGCAGTGAAACATTGAAGGAACACCGCTGACAAAATGGTTCAATTGGCTCTGAGCACTATGGGACTTAACATCTGAGGTCATCAGTCCCATAGAACTTAGAACTACTTAAACCTAACTGACCTAAGGACATCACACACATCCATGCCCGAGGCAGGATTCGAACCTGCGGCCATAGCGGTCGCGCGTTTCCAGGCTGAAGCGCCTAGAACCGCTCGGCCACACCGGCCGGCTACCGCTGACAGAAACAGCTGCGAAGCGGCCCCATGTCATCAAAATGGTTAAAGAAAATGATAAAGAAATTTGAATAACCAGGTGATGTAGGTAGTGCAGCAGAGAGTGGAAGGCGGTCAATTCCCGTAGTAGTAGTTGATGAAGTTGATGTAGTTATAGCTGGTCGAACAGCATATGTCTCAAATTCTGTAGCCAGTGTTCTAGCTGCGTCATTGGAATTGTCTCTACCTTGGTCAAGAGTTGCGGCGCAGTTAACACAGATACCTCTACAAGATTCAGAATGTGCACCAAACGAAGCCCAAAGATAGGCTCTAACGCCGTGACTTTGCCCATCGCTTTTACGACGCACGGAAATCGATGACACGCAGCTCACTGCACTCTGTACAATGCTGTGAAAGCACAGAACTGTTGTATATGAGGCTATACTCCATCACATATTTGCAGGAACATCTACTGCGCTCAGCTTATGTGACTGTGTGCTGTGGTTTCAAGAGCTCATTTACTCTCTGTCCGTTTTTCTTCAAGATGACAACGCGTGACCCTGTTTGGTGTACAACGACATCTGCAATGTAATAAGGAATTCCTTGTGCAACACGTGATTCCAGATCTGCGTGAACGCAACTGTGCACACGCCGCCGTTTTCATGCAAAATGCGTTGAAATCACATGTCGCTTGCCAGGTAAAAGACCAGACTGGAGAAACTTTCGGTAATGACCGCATCATCTCTAGGCAATTTCAAAGTGTGTGGCCTTCCGGATTCCTTGACCTAATGTAACGTGACTTCTGGTTGTGGGGATATCTGAAGGATGGTATCCCTGAGGGATGTATCTGGGCTCTTCGTGATCTGAAGGACAGCATACGACGACATATTACTCCGATTACACCGGATATGCTGCGAGAAACTGTCTACCACGCCGAGTTATGGATACAGTGTGTCGCTGATTCGATTGACTAAACTGAACACAGATAACGTGTGGTCACATTCTAATTAACGTTCCAGAACCACCGCCATTATGTGTTTGATCGTTATTCCCCTTTTCCTGCAACCACATCACATTCGGACTGCCTACAAAGCGTTATTTCCAGCTGGTGGCAGAAAGAGTAACTATAATTTTCAGCATACTCTGCAACCGCACTGATTAATGAATATACCTACAATGTGGATTAGTTACAGAGTGCACCGATACGGGGTTTGGGAAACATGTATACAAATCGTCCGCTTCTTCTTATCGCATCGAGTTAGTTCACTGCTGCAGATAGGCAACTTAATGAAGAGATTTCCAAAGCGAGCTTTTGACGCCCCTTTCTCGGCGGTAGCAGCAGCAGCACACGCACTAACGTGTTCCATATCACAAAGACGATCCGTACTGAGTATCTGAAATGTGAGTTAAAAATTTGGAGAGATGTTCTATCCATTGACATGTGCATATTTTATGTATGTCTTGTAACTTTCGTGCAGTACCTGGAGATACTTGTGGGTTTGAGCAGTTGTTGATAGTTTACGAAAAGTGTTAAGCGTCGGATGGCTATACACAGGCCATGCAATTCCAGTAAATGAAGTGCTGGTGGCTTATGATCGCAGAGCTGCGGCCTTTAGTGTCAAAGATAAGGTCCATCGTGTCCACATTAGGCGAAACAGGTGGCAAGACATCAACTTGAGTTCACTACCATGCATCAAAACCGTTGTCGCACAGTTCTAGTGAAATAGACAGTTCTCCTTGTGAATGATGCCATCACCGTCGGGAAACCCATCAAGCATGACTTGATGTAGCTGGTGTGTAATAATTGTCATGTACTCCACAGCTGTCATGATGTCTTCAAATACTACCATAGATGACACCCAGATGAATGAACCCCATAACGTAATACTGGAGTCATCGCTCTGCGTTCGTGGCGCAGTGCGTGTTTCGAGCCGGCCGCGCTGGCCGAGCGCATCTAGGCGCGTCAGTCCGGAACCGCGCGACTGCTATGGTCGCAGGTTCGAATCCTGCCTCGGCGAGGATATGTGTGATGTCTTTAGGTTAGTTAGGTTTAAGTAGTTCTAAGTTCTAGGGGGACTGATGACATCAGACGTTAAGTCCCATAGTGCTCAGAGCCATTTGAACCATTTTGCGTGTTTCGAACAGTCAGTCGCACACATGACGATATAGCTAGACATGACCCCAGGCGAAACATTTCCATTGATTCAGGGTGCTGTCTCAATGATCCCGTGTCCACTGCAATCACTCGTAATTAACAGTGCTGTCGGGTCAACATTGGAACTCGCAGGTGCTGTATGCTGTCGCAGGTTCAACACTGTGCACCGAATGGTGTGGTCCAAAGTACTAGTGCCTGGAGAAGCGTTGTACGCTGCCACCAGATTTGCCACAGGCTGCTACTTATCCTATTTACAGAATGGGTACCACATCATGCATATAGACATATTACTGAGAGGAGGAAGCTAGTGGTCACTACAACAACCTGATTTGTTATTGTAAAGTAAAACACATGAATTACCCTATGATATCAACAAATGAACGTTAAATACTTCGACAAGGGATTCTAATGTTGTATTGTAACCTTGTGGCAGGTGGGTGGGTACGGTAAATGCAAAATTATACGGACAACACACGAATACTACCAGTGACAGTAAGCACGGCTAGCAAATCACAGGAACAGTACGGAAGAATAGGACCGAACACCAGTGAGATTGCCAAAGTGCGTACTCAAAGCAAACTATCTGGCAACGAAGCATTAAAACAGAATAGCTGACTTCGGAAGGTAATAAACTAAATTCGTGTCCCTAAGAAATTATCGATTGCAACGAAGGCGCGTCTTGCCCCACTCGTAGCTTAGTGCAGGAAGCGGCAGTAGCGGCTGGATATTCAGAGTTCAGGTCTCTTTCTGCCCTTAGGACTCGAGTGGAAACAACTTTCTGTGTGGTCGAGAATCTCGTCTCATTAGTCGCCCTTTAGCCGCTGTCCTTGCTCTTCCGCAGTCTGGCGTTATGTCATCACTGTCCAAACCGCTAACGGGAATTGCTCTCTTTGGGAGGATGCTCTGTAAACTGTCTGCCTTCTGGCCAGAGCAGGAACTCGCCAGTCAATAATTGCAAAGATTGCGAGTCGCGTACAATAAAGTTTAGGTAAAGATGTTAACAATCACCTAATCTGGCAAAAAAATGGCTCTGAGCACTATGGGACTTAACATCTCAGGTCATCAGTCCCCTAGAACTTAGAACTACTTAAACCTAACTAACCTAAGGACATCACACACATCCATGCCCGAGGCAGGATTCGAACCTGCGACCGTAGCGGTCGCGCGATTCCAGACTGAAGCGCCTAGAACTGCTCTGCCAGTACTCTTACAGATTCCTATTTTCAACCAATAGTGCTCTCAGGTTGGGAAGAAGGCAGAAAATCTGTCCCACTATATGGTACAATATTAAAAAGAACTTACAATAAGTCTCATGCAGCCAACGTGTATGTTCTACGAAAAAATACAGTAAGAAGCACTGCACTGCCGGCCGGTGTGGACGAGCGGTTCAAGGCGCTTCAGTGTGGAACTGCGCGACCGCTACGGTCGCAGGTTCGAATCCTGCCTCGGGCATGAATGTGTGTGATGTCCTTAGGTTGGTTAGGTTTAAGTAGTTCTAAGTTCTAGGGGACTGATGACCTCAGATGTTAAGGCCCATAGTGCCCAGAGCCATTTGAACCACGTTTTTGAATCAGAATGCTTGTTTGTCTACCAGCGACTGCCATTTTGCCTCGGCTTTGGAACATTTTTACAGTAACCAACTCAACTTGAAACGATCCTTATCGATCGCTAGTTAGAGTCTAGACTTCCAAACAGTACCACCACCGCAATAAAAAACAGAAGTGAGCAGAAGACAATAAAAGAAACAGTCACTGAAATTAGTGAATCTTCACTGCAGTTGTTACATGCAACGTTAGTAATCGACTATGTGACCAATGGAAATTAGCATAAATGATGGAGGGAAGTCGAAGGGAAGACTGGCTGCATAACAGTTTCACTAACACTGATCCACATTTCACAGATGCTCAAGACATTAAGCGAGAACAACCGATTAGCTTTTCCGCTGCTGAGATCCCCGTTCAGCATCTACATCGTCATCTGCATACACACTCCGCAAGCTGCCCTCTGGTGCGTGGCGGACGGTACCCTGTACCTTTACCAGTCATTCCCTTTCCTCTGCCACCTGCAAACAGAGGAAGGGAAAAAGGACTGTCCTTACGCCTCCGTTCGAGCCATAGTGTCTCTGTACCTTATATTCATGGCCCTCGCCGCGAAATGTACGCTGGCGGCAAAAGAATCGTTCAACAGTCAGCCTCAAATGTCGGTTCTCTAAATTTTCTCGATAGTGCTCCCTGGAGAGAAAGTGGCTTCCATCCAGCGATTCACATTTGAGTTCCCGATACATCTCCATAATACTTGATTGTTGTTCTAACCTATCGGCAACATAATTAGTAGTCTGCCACTGAATTACTTCGATGTCTTCCATTAATCCGACCTGTTGCGGATCACAAAATCTCGAACAGCACTCGAAAATGTGTACCACTAGTGTCCTATATGCAGTCTCCTTCACAGATGAACCACACTTGCCTAAAATTCTCCCAAAATACCGAAGTTGGCCATTCGCCTTCCCTACTATAATCCTTAAGTGCTCATTCCATTTCATACAGCTTTGTAACGTAACGCCTAGATATTTGATTGACGTGACTGTGTCAAACAGCACACTACTAACGCTGTACTCGAACATTGTGGATTTGTTATCCTACTCATCCTCAGTAACTTACATTTTTCTACATTTGGAGCTAACTGCCATTCATCACACCCCCTAGAAATTTTGTCTGAGTCAACTTGAATCCTGCTACAGCCACTCAACGGCGACACCTACTCGTACACCACAGTATTATCAACAAACAGCCGCAGACGGCTGCTTACCCCGTCCGCCAGATCATTTATGTATACAGAAAACGACAGCAACCCTATCACACTTCCCTGTAACACTCCCAATGATACCCTTGTTTCTGATCAACACTCGCTGTCGAAGATAATATACGGAGCCGTAGCAGGGCGGTAACTATGCCCTTTTTGTCAAAGTCACGCATGTCAGTTGATATGCCTATTCGCGGCGCGTGTCGATGCTGCAATGAATCCGCCATTCGTGTCTGCTTCCACTTACATTATTTCCTTACTGCGTCTCGTGTCCGCTACGCCATCAGGCGGTATTCGCCTCACGCTGGGTTGTGGCCATATAATGTTTACCCTCTAAAAGTGATTTATCTGGGGTAAACAAGGGCACCATTTCATTGTTTACAGTTTTCATTTCTGTACCTTAAGAAATGTGCAGATGTGTATGAATTCTTAAGGGCCCAAACTGCTGGGGACATCTGCCCTAGACTTACACACTACTTAAACTAACTTAAACTAAGAACAACACACACCCATGCCCCATGCCCGAGGGAGGATTCGAACCTCCGGCGGGAGGGGCTGGCAATCCTTGACGAGGCGCCTCAAACCGCACGGCCATTCCGCGCTGCGCCTGTCATTAAAATTCATTATTTTCATTTAAATGCGCGTTAAGGTCATACTGTACAGCGTGTCCCACAAAGGAGTTACACTGAACTTTAATAACACGAATAAATATACCAAAAGCTGTGAATTTTTAAGTCGAACAGATGACATTACTGAACACTCTGCTGTTGAAGATGTTCAAAATGCCCTTAAACGACAGCGTCTGCAACGTCGTGGAGCAGGTCAGTACACATGTGTTACAGTTGCCATTGGAATGGATTTACAGGCAGTCACAATAGCTTTTCTCATGTCGTCTAGCGTACGTGACTTTGTGGCATACACAGTGTCCTTCGGAACTCCCCGAGAAAGAAGTCTAACCGCGTTAGATCGGGAAATCTGGGTGGAAACACACTTCCTCGTCGGTCTAACCACCTCTCAGCAAAGTTTTCATCCAGAAACTGCTACATGTCATGATGGTGACGTGAGGGTGCTCCGTCTTGTTTAAAAACCAGTCTTCATCTCCGTATAGTTGGTAAACAGCTGGTACATTTCTTTCCTGCAACAAGGTAAGGTACTTTACGCCTGTCATTGTTCCTTAACAAAAGAATGGCGCTACAAGTCCTCTGACAAACATACCAAACCACACAGATAACACAGGAAAATTAACAGCTCGTTCTTTCGTAAAATGGTGAATCTCTTCCGCTCAGTACACGCAATATGGCGATTGATGCATCCATTCAGTTTAAATGTCGCTTCATCAGCCCAAACAATGTTATCAGTCAACTCTTCATTATCGCAAGTCCATTAACAAAATTCGAGACGTCTTCCCGGATCGTGCTCATTCACGCGTGAAGCAACCTAGGTTTGTAGGGTTTCTACTTGTTTTAAAATGCGGTGAACAGGCTATATGCTTATACCTGGTTCATGTGCAGCTGCCATATGGACTTCTTTGGGGGGTGCAGCTTACCATGTGGACTTTTTTGGGGATCTCGCGACAGTTTGTACCATGTGATCACCCCTCTTTCGCCCGTTACTGAATTTTTTCCCGTAACACTTCCGTTTTTTCAGATGACGCACACTTCCTTCCCTCTCATATTTGCTGCGTAATTTCGGTATTTCTACTCGTGACGGTGCAGCAGTATAAAACGCTGCCCGTCATCGTCTCTGCTCTTATTTTAAGTGATGTGTTGGTAAATGTGCCAACACCTTGTAGATAGAGGTGGCCTAAATGCACGCTATCTAACGCAGACGGGCGTGAATTCTGGAACAGGATAAGTAGTGAATGGTAGCAAGAAAAGTATGCAGCTCCTCGAATACTTATCTTTTATTCTTTGATGAATACAGCATTCTTGATGAGACATTTCATATGATAACTTTCAAACTATGTAAGGCTAATGGCGCCTTGCTAGGTCGTAGCCATGGACTTAGCTGAAGGCTATTCTAACGGTCTCTCGGCAAATGAGAGAAATGCTTCATCAGTATAGTCGCTAGCAATGTCGTCGTACAACTGGGGCGAGTGCAATCCCGTATCTCGAGACCTGCCTTGTGGTGGCGCTCGGTCTGCGATCACACAGTGGCGACACGCTGGTCCGACATGTACTAAATGGACCGCGGCCGATTTAAGCTACCACCTAGCAAGTGTGGTGTCTGGCGGTGACACCACATTAAGTTTTCACATTTCCGGTAACCCCCTAAATTTCACTTTCTTTGCTCCATGAACAAATTTAGATTCATCCTGTCATTCACGAGTAGTTACCAGCAACTGGAAATAAAGAAAAATAAGGATGGCTACACACGTCACGAGAGCACTACATAATCACAATTGGAGCAAGGTATCAGTAATAGCTCCTCAGCTATTAAAGCTCAGACTATGTAAAATCCTTCCTGTATGTTAACGTTTTACATTTTCTCTTGTTTCTAGCCCGATGAGAAATGTGAAGAAAGATCTGCGGCTGATAAATACGTGTTGTCTGTTTGCTATAACAACACATTATATCAGAAAAAAATTGTGCCGGACCGGAGTTCAGCCATGAATATTCCATTCCCCTCTTTATTTTACGCACAATAAAGCCAGAGAAACAATGCTATCAACCATTAAAATTTTCCATTCTTGCTGTGACCGACACATGAAACATAAAACTGAAGGAAATCATTCAAATATTCAGATCAAGCGTCGTTATGGTCGCATTTATAGACATGTCGTGAGCGAACGGTCACTTAGGAACATACAAGATGGTCAGAAAGGGTGGGGCAGGACAGGCTGTGCTGAGAAACAGTAGTTACGAAAAAAGTCGATATGTTACGTCATTTCCGAGTTAATTAGCAATGAAGTTAGCCAATCAGGCTGATGCAAGTGGCAACTGAAACGGCCCGCCAGATACTATTAGTGTCAATTGTTCTCAAAGCGCAGATAACAGCGCACGAGACCGCTCAGCCTTTGGAACGAGTTTGATCCTACTTATCGTCTCATGTCCAATGTTTGTATCGCTCTCGTGTTTCGTTTTAGGAAATCACACCAATAACACGTTTGACGACACCGTCTGTGGCGAGCCGCTTCAATTTGAGCTTACAGTGGCCTGATTGGCTAAACTTTGTGGTAACTATATCGGAAATGGCACAACGTATCGAAGTATTTTCTTAAAATTTATTTCCCAGCACAAACTACACTGCCTCTCAGACTTTTTATGACGATCCTGCATTTATGTAGGCAAATAACCAGAATAAAGATAGACGGGAGTTGATCTGTATCTGAATCTGATAAGACTATAGTACTTCAAAAAGTGAATACGTACCCTCACGACCGGGAATTGAAACCTGGCGCTCTGCTCAGTTACGGGGCGGACATCTGTGACAGCAGAAAAATCAGAAGAATTTGACGGAAAGTTCTACGACGCAGCAAGACACGTTTGCAAGGTGATTGCAGTTTACCAAAACTTTGGCACTGCAAGCATCCACACATGGTGAAACTTGTTCTACGTCATGCCTTGATGCACTAAGGTCATAGTATACAGTTATATGTACACATGAATTTCAGTGATTAGACAGGGAAGGGGTGGAATATCAAGGCCTCCATACTTAATGTGTGACACTACGAGCGGCGAGTCAGCTATGGAGTTACATTCGAAGCAGAGTATTTGGCGAAGTGGTGTGTGGCTGCCAAGACAGCATGTGGTGGCCGGTCCAGATAAGTGAGCGAACGCTTTGCGTTGCAAGGAGGTTTGGGAACTACCTGGCGAACTGCTGCGGCCTCGCGAACTGCTGCGGCCTCGCGAACTGGAAAACCCCGAATTGACATAAAATAGATGCAGTCACAAGCTTAAGAAAGTGAAAAATTATGGCCAAAACCGGCCATGTTAAAACTTAACCTGAGAAAATTCAATGAAGGCACTAAGATGGCTTCTACCCCTTACCGTCCCCCAGTAGCGTTGCATGTCACTCTACGACCCAGTTCTCAAACACAGCACCGCAACATTACATCAAAAGAATAGAGTGGTGTGCTTTGTAACTTTCTTCAAGTTTTGAAATTCTTTCCATTCAATGCAACAACACAAGGGTTTGTTTTCGTAACATGAATTTCTTCTAACATATTAAAAAGTAGCCCTTTAGATGCATTCTGTAAAATTTACATGTTGCACCAAATCCAACCTTCAGAGCGATTATGTTGATCAAGAAGCCATCCAAACAAGGATTTGGTATATGCAATACCAGTAATATGTTTTCATAACTGACCAAATCGTGCGACACCGTTTTTGCAGTGCTCCCTTTTTGGTACCGACATTCGCATTCCACTAAGTAAGTCCAAAATGGTTTTCTGATACCCATTATGATGGTTCGACGAAAAAAACAATTGCGCACCCTATGGCCAAGTACTAATTAGTGAAACTCATTACACACGTTCATACTATTCGTTTATATAATAGTTTAGTTCTTCGTGTTACTAGCGCATAGCAGTAATGTCTAACTTTTGTCTAAATTAAAAGAAAATGGAAGCAGTTACAAACGGTCTTTGTTCGTAATATGAAAGCTTCACTTGCCTTCAGTGTGTATAAAATAATACTTTTTTTTCTTTATTTCAGAGTGATTGATGACTGTTCCTCTGCTGTAACGCATTCATTCATGTTAGCATCACGCTGTGTCATTGATCGACGAATCAAGTGTTCTAAATCACCATTTAGTATATCTGTAACAAGCTATGAATTTAGAATGTATAGCTCCTTTGCTGTGAGTCTACACATAAACATAATGTGTACGTGAGGATGACCACAAAAGCTTCTCCATATTTCTTTGAGTCTCTAATACCAAAATATGACATCTTTTTCCGTGCTTGAATCTGCATCCGATACACCGATATATCTACCGTAATAAGTAGTACGCTCCGGTTTTCAAGCTCGCGCACATGAACTGTATATTGCGGCAATGATCTTAAATAATTTACACCCCCACATAATTAGCATTTTATATTAATGTTTATATTGTTACAGAATATTCGTACAATGCACAGCTCAAAAAATCCGAGTTTACAGATCGTGTCTCGAACTAACTACGAACAACTACCACTCTATTGCCACCCCACAGCTACTGCTTATTAGTTGCTTAACATTATAAGTTTTTTTAAAAGTACTGTTCAACAAAGTCACAGTAACTGAGTTACAATTAAAATCAGCTGCTCCATAAGAAATGACACTTACAATTTTGAAGATAATAAATGACTGATTATAATAAATATGATTCCTAAAACAGGTCTCCTAATTTAGTACCGAATTTCTGCTTGAGAAATGTGACTAACAATACTTGATACAAAATAATTAATATCTCGTTAACTACAATGCTAATCTGTTTTGGAGTATTTTAGACAGTGCGGAAATAGATTCTGAGGTTCAAATAATACATAATAATCTTGCTTTGACCAAATAATCGAAGTAATAGTTTGTTTATGACAGAAAGTTTTAGAATGAATCTGATTTGAGTTTTTATAGAAACATAATCTCCTGAGAGTGAACGTAGCTTTCAGTGCGCCAGTTAGCCAGAAAACTACTCAAAATATTAATCTTCAGGTTTTATGAATTAATCGAATTTTGAAAATTAATTTCCCATTTAATGACTGGACTGATTTCAACACTAACATTACTACGTTATTTCTGTGTGATAGTTACAAAAATAAAATAATTGCTTTCTCCGTATGTTTCCTAAAATTGATGCTTTTCCACTAGTTAAAGACTGCTGTTAATTGTATTTACATGAGCTGTAGTTGACTAAATTCGTGTGTTATATTTTATACGTCTCGTGTATAACGCTATTTGATACACTGCAGAGCACCAAAAGTTGTATTTTAACATTTGTTATACTGTGAAATGTGTATCGAATAATACGTAAAAGCGTGGTACTGAATACTTCATGTAAGGATCCCTATAGTATGTCCTATCACAACAGGACCAACGAAAACTAAAGTAAATTTTCAAAACAGAAATAGAAGACTGACGCTAGCGCACACAGTGAAAAATGCCTGCGCGTTGCTGCTTAGAGGTGTCGATCTGTCAGAGCGAGGAACCGCCAACAACCATTGGTGAGGTGTGTCGTGTGCACGGAGCCTAGCGCCGCGGTCGGCTGTAAGAATAGAATGTTGCCATTTGCGAGGTTGCGTGAATGAAAATGTTTATGGAACGGGATGGCATGTGGCGCAACTGCATAGCTGGCACGCCGTTGTTTCTCTGAAGTGTTTGTGACGCTTTTAGCACTCATTCTGCGGAAGTCATGGCTGCAAAATGGAACAAAAACTGTGCGGCACAAATAATACCTCGAGCAGAACTCAAGTGCTATGACTCCAAAATTAAAGGCCCTTTGTAATCTGTGTCAGTGATGGAAAGATTTGCTACATAGCACCTCAACTCTTTTTTTCCCAGTCCTTTCGCTAATTTTGGGTGGCTATAATGCAGTTTTCGTTCATTGTACGTATGTTCGTAACATTCGGACGCAGGTACACAAAAAGAAATTGTCACATCACTGGTATGTTTTGTACAAACGCAGATTCACGAATTTATTTCTGTGATACGCTGTTTGTCTAATACTTCCTTCACGATTACTGCGAGGCAGGCTCCGAGCTGGTCGTAGTTTACTGGTAAATTATCTAGAATTTCGCCTTAAATAACTGGCACAGTCACGCTACAACACTGATATCTTATCTGGAACTTACCTGTTTCTGATTGTTTTCAAATATGTTTTTACATAAGTAGTGTATTCCAAACATTTTCTGTTCCTATGTTTCAGCATATTTTTACGTTAAACATGCCAGCGACCAATGATCTTCTCTATACTACCTGTGGTCGTAACAAATAAGTCTTGAGCAAATAAGACTTGAGCATAAAATTAATTTTTCTTCTGCAAGTGTTAGGAAATCTTTTGCACCGATAGTTTAACTTAAGCACCCTACCAAAATTGCCGTGGCTGATTGGGTCATTAAGATAGGAGTACAATCAAAGGTATCTAATATTTATTCACAGCATCCGTTTTATTTAAAACATCCGTATAAAGAAAATTAATCGTTCCAAAACAAACACCCCTCCAAAATTTACACATTTCTATATATTCTTAAAAATACTAAAAATCATTAATCTCAAAAGTAAAAATCAAACCAAGAACTTCTTAATATCAATGTACTTGTACGTAGACATATAACAGTACAATTCACAGATACTGGCCAGTACATCTGACAAAGAATATCTTACCAAAACTCAGAAAAACTTATACAATGTCTCAACTACTTTAAAACAATTTCCCCATATGTAAATTACAACAGAATGCCAAAACCAAGTTTCAAACAACAAACATAACACATTTCGTACAACCACAAAATCATTTGGTAAAGTCTATTCGATTCTTCTAATAAGATACAAAACAATTCAGTAAAACAAATGATAAAGTTTACAATAGCGACAGGATGGTTGGAAGGCAATTAGATGTGTCAAAATCACAGCAGTTTTACGTCATACAACCCACATGTGCCATCCACCTCTTAACTACCACTGGGTCCACTGTGGTTTGCTTTCGTTACAACATTAACCAGATTGAAACTTTCCTGGCAGATTAAAACAGTGGGCCGGACCGAGACTCGAACTCGGGACCTTAGCCTTTCGCGGGCAAGTGCTCTGCCGACTGAGCTACCCAAGCACGACGCACGCCCCGTCCTCACAGTTTTAATTCCGCCAGTGAAGCTGTGAGGACGGGGCGTGAGTCGTGCTTGGGTAGCTCAGTCGGTAGAGCAATTGCCAGCGAAAGGCAAAGGTCCCGAGTTCGAGTCTCGGTCCGGCACACAGTTTTAATTTGCCAGGAAAGTTTCATATCAGCGCACACTCCGCTGTAGAGTGAAAATTTCATTCTATTAACCAAATTCATAGTAGACATTTGAACATATCGTCTTTCCCATAATGAAGTCCGTTTCCTGAAACATGGATAATTCAGACACAGGCTACAAAGACAGACATTGGACGTAGCACTTGCTGTGCAACAGTAATTTTTCAAATCTCGCCTAGAAAACACAGTGAAAAGTATTAATCGTTTGATGTGACGCGCAATAGTGCTAATAAATGTATATGATGTCCAGCAAAACATTTCTCATCTCGCCTCAGAAAATATAGTGAAAGATCAATATTAACACAAGCCTTACATATACCGTTCTTGACAAGCTTTAGCGTACATTTGCCGCGACATTACAAATCATGAAACGCAGTTTTACGAGGGTGGTTTAAAAAATTCTTGGAACGGAATAGAAAAAAAGTACTTATTTCACTGAAACATTTTTTATTTTTCAATATAGTCTCCTTGTAGATTAATGCACTTGGTTCAACGATGTTCCAGTGCCTTGATCCCATCTCGAAAATGAATTTTCCTCCAGGCCTGCCAAGTAGTTGTCAACTACGGCTATCGATTCTTCGTTTGAAGTGAATCTTGGTACACAAAGAAAAACTTTCACTTTTGGGAAGAGATTAAAGTCTGATGGAGCCATATTGAATGAATAAGGCGGGTATGGCAAAAATTCTTACTTTAGTTCGTGCAATTTTGCCATGGCGACGGCACATGTGTGCGGGCGCGCGTCAAGAGTCGCGGCACCCATCCTGCAGATAATTTTTTATTTCCAATTCTTCAGTTAAAATGTGATGTACACTTTCACATGACATCTGACGAACGTGAGCAATTTCACGCACTTTCAATCGGCGATCCTCCATGACCTTTTTGTGCACTTTTGCAATGATTTCTGGAGTAGTGATAGATGTTGACCGACCACTGCGCGGATCATCATCCAAAGCCTAGTTTACACGACGACTTTGGGTTGCGCCACTCGTTGTGTGCAATGAGTTGCACGCAAGTTGTTTCATATCTGACTGTAGACACGGCGCCACCAGTATACACTTCAGTTTCGTCGTTTCGTGGGTCCCCGAGTCGTGTATGGAATGAAAGTTTTGGCAGCTGCACGTCGCACGAGCTGTGATGGAGTTAATGCTTGTTGCGTGGAATCGCTGCATAAGAAAAAAATAAGAAACGTGTTTCCATTTGTGACTGGATGAAGAAAAGACGTCAGCTCGGTTGCTCAGCATCCTTGCTGAAATTTATAACAGAAGACCCAAGAAGTTCTTTTAATTATCTTAGAATGTCACCAGAACTGTTCACCTTTCTTCTAAATAGAGTTAATTATGCGATAAAGAGTAACGGAACTATAACGCATGAAGCATTGTCGCCAGAACTGAAATTACATATCATATTGCTTGCATTACAGTCGAGAACACTCGGCATGATACAAGATGCGGTTTTAGTTGATGATGACGCTTTTTCATTAACGCCAATAATTATTAACATTAACAGCAATAATTATTCGAAGCAGGCCGCACTAAGAAGAGAATGGTTTGCCAACTACTCTCATGAAGATAGATCTGAACAGTGCAAATATTTCAAAATTCTAACACATGTGAATGTGGAGCACTGCTGGACGTTTCAAATTGAGGAATATGAATAAAGAATGCAGCTTTTTGAATTTGTATAGCCTCCCCTTCTCTCAACAATATTCCTCAACAAAGAGTTGGCCATCACGAACGATGGTATTTTAGTCTTGTAATCAGCATCACTGAAATCCCACAAACACCTATGCAAAGCATAGATATCCATAAAGCGAACATTATTTTCCGTTCACCACTTCATATTTCAGTTTGTCTGCACTCTACGAACACACTTAACCTCAAAACTCATGAAACTAGTGTCGCCAAAATTGGAACACGCCGAAAGTGTTTAGTTTCACCAACGAGTTGCGCAAGCGCCTGGCGCGCATGCGCAGTGGCCGGTAGCGCAGATGCCTGCAACCTAGTGTCGTCGTGTAAACTAGGCTTAAGCTCTCCCGACCAAATTCAAATTCATTTGTCCACTTGGCAATAGTTGAATATGAAGGAGCTGAGTCCCCTAGTGTATTCTGGAAATCGCCATGAATGTCCTTTGATTTCATACCTTTCTTTACGATGTACTTCATCACTGCGCGAATCTCGATTTTTTTCCATCTTCGCATATCACTAAGCGGGAACAACAGAGCCACGTCACCGCCACAGCTCTCTTCCAAGAGCGCTGACGTGGCACGTGTTTACAGGCAACAGTCCAATGAATACCACGTGAACAAATCGTTGCGCTAGCTCTGACCTCTCGTGGTGGTCCCGAGAACTTTTCACACCACCCTCGTACTTGGGGTTTCAATACGTTAAAAATCAGTAGTATTGAACAAGACAGATACAACAATATTCTTAAATCAGTTTGGGCGAAGCACCGTAATCACTGAATCTCTTAAAGCTCGCAAAAAAAAGATTACTACTGAGACTGCGGTTGGAGCGGCAGAGTTAATCTTAGACTAAGTTGCACAAGTGCAAGAACACACAGTAAATATTAGAAATACGTGACCACAAAGTATCGCAAAACATACTCCAAACCAGGGTCACATACAGTTCAGAGGTGACCCGACAAGCGTCTCACGGGATAGCCCAGTCGCCGCTGCTCCAGTCCAACACTGCTTGCCTAGTGTGGCTGTTTCTTGAGGACGCGGGCGCAGAAGCACACTCAGTATATGGAAAGATCTGTTCTCGCTCTGGTAGTACTCGAATCTCTCCTCAAAACCAGCAGATATGCATCAGGAGCCCGTTACCACATTGCAGCTAAACACGGTACCGTTCGACTGTGCAACAACCATGTGCCGTTCCTCGAGAGCTAACAGCCTGCTCTCTGAACCATTTCCTTATAAGCGATTCGTAAACACTATACTGTCGCTCCAGTCAGAACGTCTACCTCCGTTCGTTCTGTCTGTTCCTCCTCACTCTTTAAATCATGTGGCGAACAGATCACCTGATCCATAGAGTATATACACCTATAAAATGAGCATTGCCAACTGCGCTAGTCACGTGATGTGATTTTGAGACTACGTACCTTGTCTGCAGTTTGTGGTAACAAGGAAACTTAAATATTAAACGTACTCGCCTTGTTTTATACACGTTTCTGCACGTTTGAGTTTTACTAACAGCAGTCCGTTGCTACAGATGTAAAGAGCATTAAGTGAAAGGAGAACCAGACCCTTTTCAAAGGTATTTACAACAAATGGATAACTGTAAATGTCATATTGATATGAGGCACTTTATATGTTGAAAAAATATCGAGATTCGATGTTATAAAGTTTTGTGCTGTAGAGATAATTTCTGCGTTTCTACGGCCATGTACTAGGTAAATTAGCAACTGTGCTTGAGTAAATTACCAATCGGGTAAAATAATGTGAACAGTGGTAGTAATGAGATGGCTGTGTTTGACGATCAACAACGCAGGTATGGCACGTGTCGCGCTGGATTGTGCGTGTTCAGTACGGAGTAGGCATCAGTGCAGGTTGTTAACGAGTAGTCCACACTTCGTATCTGCATTCAGAGGCCGAGGTCGACGTGCAATGAAGGATCTTACAAAGTCCTAAAGAGGGCAGATTTGGGGGCCCGATTAGCTGGAGCGTCAGTAACCCAGACAGCCAACTTATTTAATGTTTCAAGAGCAACTGTGTCAACAGTCATGACAGCCTACACAAAACATGGAAAGGCATCATCGTGTAACCGTAATAGTGTGCACAAATCAAAACTAAATGACAGATTATTAATATGTCAAAACAACAGACAACTACGGCGGCTAAAATGACTGCAGAGCTCAGTAGCCATCTTCGAGACCCTGTATCTATCGACGCCGTCCGTCGAGGACTCCATAAAGCGAGTATTCATGGACGTGCTGCTATACCGAAACCATTTGGGAGCACAAGCAACGCAAAGAAGCGTAAGGAGCGTAAACCTTTGACGGCTTATCAGTGGAAACACGTCATATGGTCCGACGAGTCAACGTTTTCGTTATTTCCAACATTGGGCCGGGTTTACGTCTAGAGAACGCCAAAAGAAGTCTACAATCCTGACTGCTTGATTCCAGTCGTTAAGCATGGGGCTGGGAGTGAGATGGTGTGGGCAGCCATATCATGGTATTCTGCTGGTGCCGTTATTACTCTCAAAGGCCGTGTTACAGCCAAAGATTACGTGAACATTTTAGGTGATCAAGTACACCCCAGCAATGATTCCATATTTCAGAACGATAATGCGCCCATTCACACAGCCAGGACAGTTGTGGAATGAGGAGCACGCAACTGAACTGCATCGTTTTCCCTGGCCAGTACAGCTCAGGACTTGAAGATTATCGAACCCTTGTGGGCAGTATTGGAGCGCAGACTCCCTAGTCATTACAGGAGTTAGAAGAGGTTCTGATCGTAGAGTGGCATAATATTCTACTGGAGACTGTACAATCATTATATGTAAGTATTCCGAGAAAAATCACAGGTGTATTGCGGGAAAATGGGGGTTCAACCCTTATTAATAAACCATTCCAAAATAAGTACAGATGTTCACATTATTTTGCTTATCATATATATATATTGCAGTAAATTGATCAGACTGTCATGTATAAATTTTGTCTGTTGAAACCTTCCCGTCTCCTCTATATCTCTTTTGTTACGCAACCTTCCCTTCTACAATAACCTATGAAACCTTCCCTTAGGATTTCTATCTCTTGCTTAATAATAACAAATGAAATCTTCCCTTTGAAATTAATTCTCTTTCTCAATAAGTGCAATATTCGCATACAAATAAAAATGCTGTTTATTAAAAGAGATTTGCTGATTATTTTGACGAAACATAGAATGTGTCGTCGTCATGGCCCTCAGTCGTTACCTGCAATAACCCAAAAGTGTTCCTTACCTTGTTTACTGTTACTGGATCGCTATCTGACTGCTACATCGAACTGCGACATGAATATACTCTGTTTTACTATACTCTGTTAGCTGCTGGTGGGCTGTCATAATAAGTGGCTGTTTTTATTACGAAAGCTGGCGTTATTCTTTAATAGCAAAGCTGACGTTATTCTTTAGTTAATTTGACTGAAGTAATTTATAGTTAAACGTTTTCTTGACAACAATAAAATTTTTCAACGTTTTATGTTGATGGTTTTTGGGATGGATTATAATCAGTAATGCTATATAGCTGGCAAAAATTAATTATATTTTGAAAACGATTCTTCAAATATTTACTGTTGGTAATGAAATGATTTTACAAACGTTAAGATGGGACTTACTTTTTACAATAATCTTACAACTAGCATTGCGCAAACATACCTTCAGTAGTCTTCTCGCTTCACATCTCGCTTACGACTGACTTCCTACGGACGCGTAAGTGCGGTCTCTCCAGCCAACAATGCTTTCCGGTGCAGACAATCCCTGCTACCACAACAAAATGTATCAATGCGCGGTCTTTCCCGCTCTTTTCTTAAAATGTATCCATACGCGGTCTCTCGTGCCCTTTTTAAAATTACATCAATTCGCGGTCTCTCCCGCCAACAATGCTTTCTGGTGCAGACATTCCCTGCTACCACAATTACTTCCAAAATGACAAAAATTAATTATTCCTATTTAATCCGATTAATAAAATATAAACATCTTTCATAAAATGTGGTTTGACAATAGACAACAGAAATATACACGTCTTACACTGTATATGAACGTAGCACCATATATATACGTGCTACTTTCATATACAGACAAAATTTATTCATGACAGTCTGATTAGTTTATTGCAATACATGCAGGTTCTCAAACCATTGTGTGCATCGAAGTATATCTGCATGAGACAGTTTCCTAAACAATATCGTTGTTATTAGTTAGAATAGATTCGACAGGATGAATCGTTGCAACAGAAAAACTAAAAACTATTGTTGGCTGTGTCTTCTTTTATTACTCGAAAATTCGAACACTGAATTTGTATATCACATTTTTATTTTTTATTGTGCGTAATGTACGGTTTTACTTGTCTAACGAGATGGCGAAAAAATATTATAAATATTTCACTTGTCTACTTTTTTCATCTTTCATCCCCTATGTTGAGACTCGGTTGCATCTAGAGCTTAACTATTTTCAGCCATAGTTACTTTTTTCCTGTTGTCACTTCATTTGTTTTAATTAGGGTATGTTTATTTCGTTGCAATGGTAGATAGTTATAGCCCTTCCTCGCCAGAGGAGGACATGTCAATCCCAGCATTTGCCTTACTGCCTTAAGGAAAAGCCTGACCTGGAACTGAATAAAGCTCAAAGCGCTATGTTGATGTCTTAACTGCTACTTGAACCACCTCTTCTATTCAGGAGTCTTGTCTCGAGGTGGTGCAGAAGCTTCCTCACTGCAACATCGGCGAGTGCCCTTATCTTCACGAACAACTCCATCCCAGAATCCATGGCTTCTAGCCTTGTCTTGTGCCATTGTGGCGACACAGTGTGCCGGGCTTCTTTTGATCTTTTCAAGCGCTGATGCCCCACGATTCCCGCGTCTTCTTCATCTCCTCCTCTTCTTAACGATTTCCTCCTACTTCGCTTGCGCCAGGCGATGTGGCCGAGCGGTTCTAGGCGCTTCAGTCCGGAACCGCGCTTTTGCTACGGTCGCAAGTTCGAACCCTGCCTCGGGCATGGATGTGTGTGACGTCCTTAGGTTAGTTAGGTTTAAGTAGTTGTAAGTCTAGGGGACTGATGACCTCAGATGTTAAGTCTTATAGTGCTCAGAGCCATTTTAACCAGTTCAACTTCGGTTGTTTCTTATCTCCAACGTTGTTACGAATTCTGAAGGCCTTGCAGCCACGACGAGTCGCAACGTTTGATCCCCCACAGCGGGCACACCTTGGATTATCTTCAGTCCTCTGCGTACAGCTGCGTCTGTCATCATTATCGGCACACTTAACGCATTTCATTTTACTGTAGCAATATTTTGTTACATGCCTCTGCTCTTGACATTTATAACATTGTGGTTTAATGTTAAATCCAGGTGGGCGAGAGTCTGTCTTTGCTTCGAAGCCAACCAAGTTCGTCACCTACAAACTGTCTTCTGTCTTCATGAAACTAATCGCATCAGTATTCGGATCTACTGCCTGAATGAACAGCGGCGTTTTCTTCTTATTAGTTCGATCGTGAAGTTTCACCGTGGCATCCTATCCATGGTTCAACAGCGCCCGTCGCACTGTTTTCACGTCGAACATCCTTATTAGCCCACGTAGCAGAATAAGAGTGGACGATCAAGAACGAAGTGCTCGTATTAAGAAGGGTGTAAGGCAAGGCTGTAGCCTTTCGCCCCTACTCTTCAATCTGTACATCGAGGAAGCAATGATGGAAGTAAAAGAAAGGTTCAGGAGTGGAATTAAAATACAAGGTGAACGGATATCAATGATACGATTCGCTGATGACTTTGCTGTCCTGAGTGAAAGTGAAGAAGAATTAAATGATCTGCTGAACGGAATGAACAGTCTAATGAGTACACAGTATGGTTTGAGAGTAAATTGGAGAAAGACGAAGGTAATGAGAAGTAGTAGAAATGAGAACAGCGAGGAACTTAACATCAGGATTGATGGTCACGAAGTCAATGAAGTTAAGGAATTCTGCTACCTAGGCAGTAAGATAACCAATGACGGACGGAGCAAGGAGGACATCAAAAGCAGACTCGCTATGGCAAAAAAGGCATTTCTGGCCAAGAGAAGTCTACTAATATCAAATACCGGCCTTAATTTGAGGAAGAAATTTCTGAGGATGTACGTCTGGAGTACAGCATTGTATGCTAGTGAAACATGGACTTTGGGAAAACCGGAACAGAAGAGAATCGAAGCATTTGAGATGTGGTGCTATAGACGAATGTTGAAAATTAGGTGGACTGATAAGGTAAGGAATGAGGTGGTTCTACACAGAATCGGAGAGGAAAGGAATATGTGGAAAACACTGATAAGGAGAAGGGACAGGATGATAGGACATCTGCTAAGACATGAGGGAATGACTTCCATGGTACTAGAGGGAGCTGTAGAGGGCAAAAACTGTAAAGTAAGACAGAGATTGGAATACGTCAAGCAAATAATTGAGGACGTAGGTTGCAAGTGCTACTCTGAGATGAAGAGGTTAGCACAGGAAAGGAATTCGTGGCGGGCCGCATCAAACCAGTCAGTAGACTGATGACCAAAAAAAAGTGGCTGTGTCGCGACCAAGACTCTACAAAAGTCAGATGAAATTTTCTTAAGCTTATCCTTCATTTTGATCACAAGATATCTGGCGACCAATCTGATCACCATAAGCAATCTAACATTGACCAACTGGTTCTACTTTTCTGAAGGACTGTCCTAGCTGGATCTTAAATAATGTAGTCCTTCATTACCTTCCTCGCTTTATCCTGGTCACTCAAACAGAATTTCCGGATCTCAAGTGAGTGATCATTATCCGTCGGTGTGATTTTGCATCCATAACGGTGGTCGTCAGTCAGGTCCCCATGGATCTCAATCCAGTCATCCCCGGTATATCTGGCGAACACTAGATAGTGTCATGCCTGTGGCCCTACTTCATCCAGTTTTTCGGAAGTCGACGTTTCTGGCCGAACACTTTCCTGCTTGTTGCGGTTACATTTTCCCCATTTCGTACGCTGACGTAACACTATTTGCTTAGCTGTAAGAACAGCAAGACACGACTTCAGCAGAAGCATAAATAAAGAAAAATTGAAAATCATAATGATCAAGCGGGTGGTGCAAATCACTTACCGTATTTACTATAATAATTTCATGGTTCCAAATGCTTTTTTTTCCGGCGACCCTTCAGTGCAGTCTGCTGTGTCATTGAGGCGTAATTAATTGGACACAGATTCGACAACATGGATAAGTGCAATAGAAAACGAAAACCATATTGTTGGCTGTCACTTCTTATCCCGATGCGGAAGAAACGTAAATAATTTGGATTATGAATTACGATAATGTGACGAAAAAGTCGATATCATTGGTCTTCACATCTTTAAGCCAACATCTGCTCCTGGTATCAAGTTGTTAAGAAGTCTGTATAAGTATGTATGTAAAGTTTCATGGTGTTTCTGAAGGGGATTTATGTGTAGCAGGGAGATAATAACACTCAGAATATACTAAAAGCTATACGGGATAAAATGCGCCGTTCCAAACTCATGAGATAAGATCGTAAGAATGCTCACTCCATAGATGTTTATGATCTATATTCTGACCCCGCGATGTCTTTGACGTGGCCGCGGTCGGCTGCAATAGTGCCAATGACAGTACACTTTACTGAATGTATTTGCCTGGTGTGTATCCTTTAAAGGAAGTAAGACATGGACGATAATCATTTCAGACAGAAAGAAAAGTGATGCGACAGAAGAATGTTGTTGTTAAATCTTATTACCAACAAGGAACGGCTGAACGGCTGAATTTATGATACTATTTGACTAAAAGAAGGGACCGTTTGTGCGCTAGTATAATGAAATAATGTAATAATAATAATAGTATAACGCTTGCGCGAGTGGTTTCTGCAACCTGCGGAAACCTTCGGCCCGTGGTCTGTTTTGGATTGTTCCAGCCGGAGCCATGAGATATACGGGCCCTGCAACGATCTTGTGACGTCACACTTGTCGGCCTGTCCGCCGCACTTCGCGAACGCTCGTCTCCGTGCAGGGCCCAAAGGAAATCGATATTTAATTGAAAAGGTCTTAAATTTGTCGTGTACTATCGAGAACTGTTATGCGTTTACACACGCAGTCGATAATTACTAAACACTTCTGAAATAGTTACTTGCTGCACCAGAGACGTCTGCTGGAATTCGTGAGACCAGCAGTGCCACGTGCTGTGACGCCCTCGCTACAGCCTGTCTTTCTCCTCGGATAGCACAGTTGAACCATTTTTCATCATCGCTTAAACACTAACAGGAATCGTTTATTTCTTGTCCGTCAGTTTCTTCCCTTTTAGCCAACTGTGAAGGTGACACACCACTACTATTCAATTTAAACATTCATGACTTCCTGCCTCGCGTGGTAGCCATGCAGTCTAGGGCGCCCTGTCACGGTTCGCGCGGCTCTCAAGACCTCCTTCGGGCATGGGTGTGTGTGTTGTCCTTAGCGTAAGTTAGTTTAAGTGGTTTGTAAATCTACATACCGATGACCTCAGCAGTTTCGTCCCACAGGACGTTACAACGAATTTCCAATTTTCCATGACTTCCTGGACCTAACATTTCCACAACGATGGATAGGACGTGGACGTAACCCGTCTGTATCTCTTCCTGTGCTTATGTATGAAAGACTGTGTATATCTCGCCTGTACGTGGCCTTGGCGATCACCGAAGAATATTTGTGGATGGAAAATATATTAAATGGCCACTTTTCGCACAGTGGTCCCTTCACTACATCTTCCCTTACTTGCGGTCGACCGAGCGAGGTGGCGCAGTGGTTAGACACTGGACTCGCATTCGGGAGGACGACGGTTCAATCCCGCGTCCGGCCATCCTGATTTAGGTTTTCCGTGATTTCCCTAAATCACTCCAGGCAAATGCCGGGATGGTTCCTCTGAAAGGGCATGGCCGACTTCCTTCCCCATCCTTCCCTAATCCGATGAGACCGATGACCACGCTGTCTGGTCTCCTTCCTCAAACCAACCAACCAACTTGCAGTCGAGGCGTGGATCTTACTATTGGTCTCAAATTTTTAAATTGCATTTGGGTATCAGAACGGTTTCCTTCTGTACTGTTATTAGCTGAAAAACGTGTAAGCTACGAACTGTTCCTGCGCCAATGGAGCAAGGTAATCGGTACAGAACATAGCAGAATCAAATCGTCCTTCATCCGCTGGGTGCTTGTACTCTGGAACAAGTTTCCATCTGCTGGCCACGAGGGCTAAAGAAGAAATGTCTTCGTCTCATCTCCCGACCAGCATGGTCAACGAATGTTTACGCTAGCCAGTCAGGGGCCGGGTACCTCCCTCCAAGTTAATCTTACTCTCAATGCAACTTATAATAGCTGCGATTTTGAAAAAAAAAGGCAGTTTGGAAGGACACCGACTCACCTTGAGTATTTGTCTTGAATTTAGAAGAAACACTTTTGTTGTATATAGGGCAACTGCATATAATTCTGGTTGTCCTATTTATCAAAAAAGTGCAGTGATTTTTTGACAGTTTTTCACGCTGACCCAATGATTCCTAACCACAGGCTGTCAACGAGTTTGCGTGACATCAGCTTCTTCCTGGCATATCTCCGGACAGCATTCCATTGAGACACATAGAAAGAGGTATTCGAACTCTCTAAACGTTTTGTTGGTTTGTAAATGTCTGTCAGTTTCCCCTTACGCATCAGCACTATTTTTTTCAATTTTTTGTTTTAGTGAAACCACAACACTGTAGCGTTGCAGCAAAATGCCCACGTCGTGCGCCGAAACGTAGCAAGTCGGTGGCAGAATGACAGCGGTGGAAAGATGGAAGACGCGTTCTTCTAGTGGTAGAATATTGACGACTATGCTACTGGAGCACTGCGGGCTCGATGGGTTAGCAAAGGCTTTGGAAGTCCATCGCAGGTGAAAATGGCTGCAGATAGACGGAGGGCGTGCATGTAAGCTCTTTATGATGCCAACAAGCCATAGCAGTTATAGGTGTGCCCTCTCATCCGGCAGCTCGGCGACGACTCATGTTGTCAAGCGTCGATCTCGTGACTCAAGCCGAAGCAACGCTACGTCATGGTATATTGTCTGTACAGCTGGGAGCCAGCCACCCGTGGCTCGGATAGTGTTTGCCAACCATGTCTCTAGCGCTGGGCGACAATGCGGTGGCATAGCGCCTCAAACGCCGGATCTCGGAGTGCAAGTGGCTGACTGATAACGATGGAGGGTGTCCAGCGGAAGCTGTATTGTTGTGGTAGCAAGGCGACCTCACGTCGCGGTCGCCAGCTCGAAGTGTTACCTGGTGGCTCGAAATCTACGTGTGACTGTTTGGCTATATGGACGCGGAGGAACGCAGTTCTGGTTGGCGTTCTGCTGCATCGGTGGCTCGTCACAGGGGTCTTCCCACATGTTTATATAAGGTGTGCCACGTTTTCTATATCGGCTATGTTGTCAGATGCATGCTTTTGGGACACCGGGTCCTGTATTCGCTTGAAGTCGTAGTGGTGTCAGAACTGCACATAACATTAAACTTTAACTTGAGTTATGCGTTCTGATGCAGTACAACTGTTACAACACACACTAGACATCAATTTGGTAATACAGAGAAGTGTGAAAGGGGGTTAGAAATTGTAGGTGGGGGGGAATAGGTTCAAATAGACGTAGTTCACAGTAGCTATACAGCGATGAAGAGAGTTCTACATCTACATCTACATTGATACTCCGCAAGCCACCCAACGGTGTGTGGCGGAGGGCACTTTACGTGCCACTGTCATTACCTCCCTTTCCTGTTCCAGTCGCGTATGGTTCGCGGGAAGAACGACTGTCTGAGAGCCTCCGTGCGCGCTCTAATATCTCTAATTTTACATTCGTGATCTCCTCGGGAGATATAAGTAGGGGGAAGCAATATATTCGATACCTCATCCAGAAACGCACCCTCTCGAAACCTGGCGAGCAAGCTACACCGCGATGCAGAGCACCTCTCTTGCAGAGTCTGCCACTTGAGCTTATTAAACATCTCCGTAACGCTATCACGGTTACCAAATAACCCCGCGACGAAACGCGCCGCTCTTCTTTGGATCTTCTCTATCTCCTCCGTCAGACCGATCTGGTACGGATCCCACACTGATGAGCAATACTCAAGTATAGGTCGAACGAGTGTTTTGTAAGCCACCTCCTTTGTTGATGGACTACATTTTCTAAGCACTCTCCCAATGAATCTCAACCTGGTACCCGCCTTACCAACAATTAATTTTATATGATCATTCCACTTCAAATCGTTCCGCACGCATACTCCCAGATATTTTACAGAAGTAACTGCTACCAGTGTTTGTTCCGCTATCATATAATCATACAACAAAGGATCCTTCTTTCTATGTATTCGCAATACGTTACATTTGTCTATGTTAAGGGTCAGTTGCCACTCCCTGCACCAAGTGCCTATCCTCTGCAGATCTTCCTGCATTTCGCTACAATTTTCTAATGCTGCAACTTCTCTGTATACTACAGCATCATCCGCGAAAAGCCGCATGGAACTTCCGACACTATCTACTAGGTCATTTATATACACTCCTGGAAATTGAAATAAGAACACCGTGAATTCATTGTCCCAGGAAGGGGAAACTTTATTGACACATTCCTGGGGTCAGATACATCACATGATCACACTGACAGAACCACAGGCACATAGACACAGGCAACAGAGCATGCACAATGTCGGCACTAGTACAGTGTATATCCACCTTTCGCAGCAATGCAGGCTGCTATTCTCCCATGGAGACGATTGTAGAGATGCTGGATGTAGTCCTGTGGAACGGCTTGCCATGCCATTTCCACCTGGCGCCTCAGTTGGACCAGCGTTCGTGCTGGACGTGCAGACTGCGTGAGACGACGCTTCATCCAGTCTCAAACATGCTCAATGGGGGACAGATCCGGAGATCTTGCTGGCCGGGGTAGTTTACATACACCTTCTAGAGCACATTGGGTGGCACGGGATACATGCGGACGTGCATTGTCCTGTTGGAACAGCAAGTTCCCTTTCCGGTCTAGGAATGGTAGAACGATGGGTTCGATGACGGTTTGGATGTACCGTGCACTATTCAGTGTCCCCTCGACGATCACCAGTGGTGTACGGCCAGTGTAGGAGATCGCTCCCCACACCATGATGCCGGGTGTTGGCCCTGTGTGCCTCGGTCGTATGCAGTCCTGATTGTGGCGCTCACCTGCACGGCGCCAAACACGCATACGACCATCATTGGCACCAAGGCAGAAGCGACTCTCATCGCTGGAGACGACACGTCTCCATTCGTCCCTCCATTCACGCCTGTCGCGACACCACTGGAGGCGGGCTGCACGATGTTGGGGCGTGAGCGGAAGACGGCCTAACGGTGTGCGGGACCGTAGCCCAGCTTCATGGAGACGGTTGCGAATGGTCCTCGCCGATACCCCAGGAGCAACAGTGTCCCTAATTTGCTGGGAAGTGGCGGTGCCGTCCCCTACGGCACTGCGTAGGATCCTACGGTCTTGGCGTGCATCCGTGCGTCGCTGCGGTCCGGTCCCAGGTCGACGGGCACGTGCACCTTCCGCCGACCACTGGCGACAACATCGATGTACTGTGGAGACCTCACGCCCCACGTGTTGAGCAATTCGGCGGTACGTCCACCCGGCCTCCCGCATGCCCACTATACGCCCTCGCTCAAAGTCCGTCAACTGCACATACGGTTCACGTCCACGCTGTCGCGGCATGCTACCAGTGTTAAAGACTGCGATGGAGCTCCGTATGCCACGGCAAACTGGCTGACACTGACGGCGGCGGTGCACAAATGCTGCGCAGCTAGCGCCATTCGACGGCCAACACCGCGGTTCCTGGTGTGTCCGCTGTGCCGTGCGTGTGATCATTGCTTGTACAGCCCTCTCGCAGTGTCCGGAGCAAGTATGGTGGGTCTGACACACCGGTGTCAATGTGTTCTTTTTTCCATTTCCAGGAGTGTATATTGTGAAAAGCAATGGTCCCATAACACTCCCCTGTGGCACGCCAGAGGTTACTTTATCGTCTGTAGACGTCTCTCCATTGATAACAACATGCTGTGTTCTGTTTGCTAAAAACTCTTCAATCCAGCCACACAGCTGGTCTGATATTCCGTAGGCTCTTACTTTGTTTATCAGGCGACAGTGCGGAACTGTATCGAACGCCTTCCGGGAGTCAAGAAAAATAGCATCTACCTGGGAGCCTGTATCTAATATTTTCTGGGTCTCATGAACAAATAAGGCGAGTTGGGTCTCACACGATCGCTGTTTCCGGAATCCATGTTGATTCCTACATAGTAGATTCTGGGTTTCCAGAAATGACATGATACGCGAGCAAAAAACATGTTCTAAAATTCTACAAGAGATCGACGTAAGAGATATAGGTCTATAGTTTTGCGCATCTGCTCGACGACCCTTCTTGAAGACTGGGACTATCTGTGCTCTTTTCCAATCATTTGGAACCCTCCGTTCCTCTAGAGACTTGCGGTACACGGCTGTTAGAAGGGGGGCAAGTTCTTTCGCGTACTCTGTGTAGAATCGAATTGGTATCCCGTCAGGTCCAGTGGACTTTCCTCTATTGAGTGATTCCAGTTGCTTTTCTATTCCTTGGACACTTATTTCGATGTCAGCCATTTTTTCGTTTGTGCGAGGATTTAGAGAAGGAACTGCAGTGCGGTCTTCCTCTGTGAAACAGCTTTGGAAAAAGGTGTTTAGTATTTCAGCTTTACGCGTGTCATCCTCTGTTTCAATGCCATCATCATCCCGTAGTGTCTGGATATGCTGTTTCGAGCCACTTACTGATTTAACGTAAGACCAGAACTTCCTAGGATTTTCTGTCAAGTCGGTACATAGAATTTCACTTTCGAATTCAATGAACGCTTCACGCATAGCCCTCCTTACGCTAACTTTGACATCGTTTAGCTTCTGTTTGTCTGAGAGGTTTTGGCTGCGTTTAAACTTGGAGTGGAGCTCTCTTTGCTTTCGCAGTAGTTTCCTAACTTTATTGTTGTACCACGGTGGGTTTTTCCCGTCCCTCACAGTTTTACTCGGCACGTACCTGTCTAAAACGCATTTTACGATTGCCTTGAACTTTTTCCATAAACACTCAACATTGTCAGTGTCGGAACAGAAATTTTCGTTTTGATCTGTTAGGTAGTCTGAAATCTGCCTTCTATTACTCTTGCTAAACAGATAAACCTTCCTCCCTTTTTTATATTCCTATTAACTTCCATATTCAGGGATGCTGCAACGGCCTTATGATCACTGATTCCCTGTTCTGTACATACAGAGTCGAAAAGTTCGGGTCTGTTTGTTATCAGTAGGTCCAAGATGTTATCTCCACGAGTCGGTTCTCTGATTAATTGCTCGAGGTAATTTTCGGATAGTGCACTCAGTATAATGTCACTCGATGCTCTGTTCCTACCACCCGTCCTAAACATCTGAGTGTCCCAGTCTATATCTGGTAAATTGAAGTCTCCACCTAAGACTATAACATGCTGAGAAAATTTATGTGAAATGTATTCCAAATTTTCTCTCAGTTGTTCTGCCACTAATGCTGCTGAGTCGGGAGGTCGGTAAAAGGAGCCAATTATTAACCTAGTTCGGTTGTTTAGTGTAACCTCCACCCATAATAATTCACAGGAACTATCCACTTCTACTTCACTACAGGATAAACTACTACTAACAGCGACGAACACTCCACCACCGGTTGCATGCAATCTATCTTTTCTAAACACCGTCTGTACCTTTGTAAAAATTTCGGCAGAATTTATCTCTGGCTTAAGCCAGCTTTCTGTACCTATAACGATTTCAGCTTCGGTGCTTTCTATCAGCGCTTGAAGTTCTGGTACTTTACCAACGCAGCTTCGACAGTTGACAATTACAATACCGATTGCTGCTTGGTCCCCGCATGTCCTGACTTTGCCCCGCACCCGTTGAGGCTGTTGCCCTTTCTGTACTTGCCCAAGGCCATCTAACCTAAAAAACCGCCCAGCCCACGCCACACAACCCCTGCTACCCGTGTAGCCGCATGTTGCGTGTAGTGGACTCCTGACCTATCCAGCGGAACCCGAAACCCCACCACCCTATGGCGCAAGTCGAGGAATCTGCAGCCCACACGGTCGCAGAACCGTCTCAGCCTCTGATTCAGACCCTCCACTCGGCTCTGTACCAAAGGTCCGCAGTCAGTCCTGTCGACGATGCTGCAGATGGTGAGCTCTGCTTTCATCCCGCTAGCGAGACTGGCAGTCTTCACCAAATCAGATAGCCGCCGGAAGCCAGAGAGGATTTCCTCCGATCCATAGCGACACACATCATTGGTGCCGACATGAGCGACCACCTGCAGATGGGTGCACCCTGTACCCTTCATGGCATCCGGAAGGACCCTTTCCACATCTGGAATGACTCCCCCCGGTATGCACACGGAGTGCACATTGGTTTTCTTCCCCTCTCTTGCTGCCATTTTGCGCAGTATACCCTACCGAGGAGAGCTGCAGAAGCCACTCTTGGACTGAAGACCATAACAACAAGCAACGAGAAAAGTTTTCAAAGCAGCAAAGTAGGTACCGATCACCCCTGCCTATTAGAAAACTCTAAGGATAAATTTAATAGCAAAATGAAACATCTTGTGTTGTTTGGAAAGGAAATTAATTACACTACTAGCCACGAAGATGACGTGCTACAGACGCGAAATTTTACCGACAGGAAGAAGATGCTGTGATATGCAAATGATTAGTTTTTCAGAGCATTCACACAAGGTTGGCGCCGGTGGCGACACCTACAACGTGCTGACACGAGGAAAGTTCCCAACCGATTTCTCATACACGAACAGCAGTTGAGTGGCGATGCCTGGTGAAAGGTTGCTCTGATGACTCGTGTACGGAAGAGAAATGCGTACCATCACGTTTCCGACTTTGATAAAGTCGTATTGTAGCCTACCGCTCCAGGAAAATGTCACGAAATCGGAAAAGAAACGATCGTCGGAAGGACTGATTTAGCAGACTGAAAAGGCGAAACAACGTTCGGTCAGATTGAAGCAAGAGAGTCAACATGTAGACTGTAATGAGAACTCCACTGTTAAAGTGGAGACGGCTGATAGATCGAAACAGCACATTGAAGATCTATATGAGGGGCAGGATGACGTTATCCTTCATAACCTAAGCCAGACTTAAATCAGGACACCTAAATAGAATTTATCGATACACAAAAACGTTTCAAGATACTCGGAATTCTAAAGAAAATAGGTGTAAGCTGTTCGGATAGACGGGAAATACACGATATATATGAGAACCAAAACGGAACCGTAAGAATTGAAGACTAAGAACGCTGTGCTCAGACTACAAAGGGTATTAGACAGGGATGTAGACTTTCGCCCCTACGGTTCAGTCAGTACATCGAAGAATCTATGACGGAAATAAAAGGAAGGTTCAAGAGTGGAATTGAAATTAAAGTTGAAAGGGCATCAATGATATGACTCGCTGATAACAGTGCTATCCTCACTGAAGATGAAGAAGAAATATAGCATATGTTGAATGGAATGAACAGTTTAATGAGTATAGAATATTGATGAAAAGTAAGATGAAGAAAGATGAATGTAATGAGAAATAGCAGAAATGAGATTACAGATAAACTTTTACCATCAAAATTGGTGACTACGAAGTAGATACAATACTGCTACCATAGAAACAACACATGTAAGACGAAGCAAGGAGACATAAAAATATGTTTGCACAGCCCAAGAGGGCATTCCTGCCCAAAGAAAGGGTGTTGGTCAAACCTTACTTTCAAGAAAAAATATTCTGAGAATGTACGTTTGTAGCACGACGTTGTACGGAAGTGAATATGGACTGTTGGAAAACAGCAAAAGAATGAGAGGTGTCCGAGATGTGGTGCTGTAGAGGGATGCTGAAATTATAGAAACGTACAAGAGAAGGAACGATGAGGTTCTCTGCATAATCGGTGAAAAAAGGAACACACGGAAAACACTGACAAGAAGAAGGGATTGGACGTGTTAAGACATCAGGGAATAACTTCCATAGTAGTGGGAGGAACTGTAGAAGGTAGAAACTGGTGGGGAAGACAGAGATTGGAATATATCCAACAAATAATTGTATGATAAATAAGTTGTCACAGGTGAGGAAACCGTGGCGGGTCGTATCAGGTAGAAAGAAGAATGATCACTCAAAGGGAAATCTTGCATAAGGAGAGATTTAAAGTGGAATGACCACGTAAAACTATTCCAAGAATGTAAGATTAAGACATGGGACTTAGGGAAAGCAGGAAAGGTATGGATGGGGCCTAATCAGATACCGTTGGTTGCACGGAAAACACATACACTTCATAAAAAAAGAAACAAGCTCACAACAATCATTTTAAAAGATTTTACTACACTGGCGGCTGAAAGCCTTATTAGAAGAATTGCAAGTTATTGTCGGCTGAAGGCCCACAAGCAAAGCTACACACAATCAATGGCTGAAGGCCTGATTAAGAAGGTTCAAAATTATTCATCGGCTGAAGCCCAGATGCAATTTGAAAAACACACAACGGCTGAAGGCCTGAATTAGCAATAAGGTAGACAATTACACGTTAAGAAATACCCAAAACCCTTTTAACAGCCGGCCGGTGTGGTCGAGCGGTTCTAGGCGCTTCAGTCCGGAACCGCGCTGCTGCTACCGTCGCAGGTTCGAATCCTACCTCGGGAATGGTTGTGTGTGATGTCCTTATGTTAGTTAGGTTTAAGTAGTTCTAAGTTCTAGGGGACTGCTGACCTCAGATGTTATGTCCCATAGTGCTCAGAACCATTTTGCGCCCTTTTAACAATCTTAATAGCTGTAACAAGTTATAGCGAGTTATAGTGACGGTTGAAGGCCTTATCAAGACAGAACTGAAACTATTTGTCGGCTGAAAGTCACAAGCAGTGTTACTGTTAAAACATTAGGGTACATTTTAAACAATTATGACAATTTGTCCAAATAAGATGGAGTGATCCACAGACAGTGCTCTCCGGATCGACCTGAGGAAGCTGACTACAGCTGTGTAAGCGGTGAGACAGGCAGCCAAGAGTTGTACCCACGTAACAGGATGGCAACTCACACTAGGGGTAGCTTAAGCACCGATCGACCGACTAACCAATCCGCCTAACGTCGGATCACCGGTACAACGATGAAATATTTTTAGGCAAGGGCGAAGAGACGGACAGCACCACGTCTTCAGAAACACACCCAAGGCCGAAGGAAACTCTAGAACCAGGGTAGACCTCCCAAAACCATATGCACAGTACAATTTAAGAGGTTATCGAACTACACGCCCTGTCGGACAGCATCAACACGAAGAGGAAAGGTACACTGCCGGAAAGGTATGCTATCCTCCAGAGCACGTAACTGGGGCGTTAGCGGCCACAAGGAAGAAACTACCGCTGGTTGCACTTCACTAGTAAGAATAATACTAAATCCAAAGTAACATCAGGGAGCAGAAGGCGGCTAATAGCTTCCGCCAAGCTGACAGACTCCAATTGTTGCGGTTGGTGTCACCGACCCTGGGAGCAGCAACAAACAAACAACAGCGAGATCTCAAACACTGGAGGTTTCAGTACTGGATGCGGTTCACTCAACTTCAAACGTCCTGGGTTCGGTCGTCGGCTACAGCCCCTCGATCCGACAGTGCCTGCACGCCGCCAGCAGGCCCGGCCTGCCTTCGCGCTTCTGACTTCCTCGCTGCTCCGTCCGAAGCCCCGACTTCATCTCCTTTCGCAACTCTCCACTAAATCCAGTACTCAAACAGCATTAAAATACCTGCTCATCAAAACCACAAGATACACACGGATCCAGGAAAACAATTCCACCAACAACTCATCCTACTAAAACCAGTCACTGTGAAACAACACGGACGAATTATAAGTCAGCACATACACAGAGAAGCCAGAAGCGGCCGGGAAACCAAATGTACGTAGGCTGCTGCGCCGACTGACCAAACGACCAACCGACGTCGTTCCCACTCAAGTCAGGCATGGAAAAGATCCCAGTATAAATCGTTGACTGACAATTTATTGCCACGAGATCACTTCGACGGGCGAACACACACACACACACACACACACACACACACACACAGGTGAAAGTTGCACTACTCTAATATCACGGTTCATTCAACTAAAACTGAAGCCGGTCCTGGCCACGGTCGTGCACTCTCGCGACCACATCCTTCCGTCAGACAGTGCATGCACGTCGCCAGTGGTCGGGTGAGTACTGGCTGAGCGGACCTCATTGCTGCTCCTTCCCAACTCGCTCGACACACGACGACCCCGAAATACCAGCGGCCCTCTAAAGATGGCACCACAGTATGCGCTATCGATAAGAGCTGCTGCTGCCACTCACGGACAGACAAGGCGAGCAAACGTAGTGGCGCCAGTGAATACATTAAGAAAACGAGACGCCACTATCGCTACTACAAGATGCCAAGGTATGAACGGTATCAACGCGAGCCGGACACTGCTCAAAGATGCCAGCCTGTGATTCATTTGACGTATAGTTAGAAAATGTCGTCCACCTTTGTAGAACGAACCTTATATAACTTCCGTTCGGTCTATAATTGACCATACCTCGTTAGTCTGAGTCCCATACAAGTAAGGATTGATAGAGAAAATAGCGAACGTCCTAAGAAGTGCAGCGCATTTAGTCAAAGGTTCGTTTAGTAAATGCGTAATTGTCACGGAAATGCTCATCTAACTTCGGTGGCACAGGTTACAAGAGAGGCGTTGGGCAGCACGGTGCAGTTTACTGTTAAAATTTCCTGAGGGTATTTTCCTAGAAGACTTAACCAGTATACGAGTACTGCCTCCTCCTATGCATGCCTCGCGAGCAGGCTATGTAGGTGAAACTGTAGAGTTCAGACCTCACGCCGAGGCTTATCTTCCCGTTCAACATTCGCAGTTGGAGTCTGTTTCAAGTGAAAGTCATACACAAAATACCCTTTGCCACACACTATAAGATGGCTTGTGGAGTATACGAGGGCTATTCGGGAAGTAAGGAACGATAGGTCACGAAATGGAAACCACAGTAACAATCAAAACTGTTTCATTTGCAAGTTAGCTACAA
This sequence comes from Schistocerca americana, assembly GCF_021461395.2. Classification (NCBI taxonomy): domain Eukaryota; kingdom Metazoa; phylum Arthropoda; class Insecta; order Orthoptera; family Acrididae; genus Schistocerca; species Schistocerca americana. The sequence continues at coordinate 146,668,013 of NC_060124.1, forward strand.
CTTCCAGCTACTTATCTCCATCGCCGATCCGACTTAGACGCTTGTCTTAGCGTTGTACCAACTTTCCAATACCCTAGTTATAGAAGGCAGCTGCCAGTGCTTTCCGCCAATTCTCTGCGCTGGCCTACAGCTCTTCATAGCCAGCAGTTCATGTGAGGAGAGATGAAACTCAGAGGGAGGCAATTACGGGTTGTATTGTGGGTAATCAAGCATTTCCAATTGAAAACGATGCATTAGCATCTTCAATGCCCCTGCAGAATGCGGCTGAGAGTTGTCTTGAAGATGAAAACGCATGACAGTTATGTAATGTTGGCTGCATAGCTTCAGGCGATATTTCTCACCAGGCCCTCGTACTTGGCGGGAGACACTATTGTTCTAGGTACCTTTATGTGCTCCCTGTGTGCTCAGAACTAAAAAGAACGACATAACGCGATCGACGGACATACTAGAGACACTACCCAACGCACATGTGCGAAAGTTCATCGGATTTTCAGTGTGGTTTCAATTTCGCGACCGATCGTTCCTTACTTTCCGAATAACATTCGTAGACGTAGATGTATAAGGTTGACCTGGCTGTGTAAGTTAACTCTGAGCGTGCTAGTCTGCAATGCATGGAGGTCAGTCAGACCAATATTGAATCCATTAGGTGAAAAAATAAACGGTGATCTGGTACAATAACCAGCCTGAGTGCGGTTATTAGGTGGTTTCCCATGCTAATTAGACAAATGCTGGACTGGCCATCAATATGCCCCTCAGAAAATACGAGACGTCGCAGTTAAAATACTATTAGACACGGAACAAAATTGACACAGTTTGAAAACATGTGGCGCATACAACTTCAGTCTTTACGTTAACTGAAGACTGCAAAGAGGGGCATCCACTTACAAAGTGAAACTAAAATAAATAAATAAATAAATAAATGAACCCAAATTGTGCTCGATTACTTTGAAAATGACAAAAACTATTCGCAACTCCAATCAGAAACTATACTTCAAGTCTAATGTCCTCGCTATCGACTTGATTTGAATTCCTAATCTTCCTACAGCTTAAAGACAAAGGAACCTGGAGTATATGGGTTGATACGTGTAAGAAAGATTTGTGACTGTCATCCTGTACGTTGCTAGACCATCGTAGGGGCAGCACAAGCTCGCAAGAAAAGTGTGCCCGGTCTTTCTTCAAGGAGCCCTCCCGGAACTCACTGGAAGTAGTTTAGGGAAACCGCTGTAAGCCCAAGCCTTCAAGGGTATCCCCTCCCCCTCCACCTTTCCTGTGCGTGTGTTTACGGACCTACTCATTGTATTTCTTCGCTTAATTTAATCTATGGAGCACGCAAGTAGCGGTTTGCATGCAGGCATCAACTGAGGCGTGGTTGGCAGAGTAAAACAAGTACATGAGCACTATCATCTTTGCTCTATGCATGGGACGTAGGAATCGGCTGAGTTCACGAAAGACCCCTTCACATGCAAGATATGGGGCTCCGATACGTGTTGCGTGCTGAGAACGGAGTCCAGGAGCAGTGGCTCAGCTTTCTGCACGCACTCAGGTAATTTTCTCATCTATGTACGCTGCATTTCTGCTAAACATAGTAACTGTGGTGTTTGCTACAGATAAACGTGTGAGTAATTTACGAAGTAAATTTCATGCAGTGTCTTTTGAGGAGAAAGTTCTTTATCATTTATATTTTGACGGTGAAGTATTACTGAGGAAATACAATACGTTAAAGTGTGTGTGCCCTTGTGTGCCCTCCTTGCATCTTTTTTATCGGATTTCATAGCCGAGTTGAGCGGTTTCACACAACTATGTGGTAGACACTTCGAATTCTGGTGACGGAATAACGCTTATATCACTAGTATTTGGCTAGATAGTGCAGGGAGGTTGATGAATACTCATGTTGATCACTAGACTTCGTGCCGATGAGCTGGATTGAAAACCAGCTCTCATGACAAATTGTGATACGCCATACATGCGACTATTGGGGACACTAAAGTTGGCGGCCACAGTGGCGTTGTTCATTAAGAGCAAGTTACGTGCCGGCACCACGTTCCACACTCTCTCTTCTCTCTCATTATCATCAACAGTACGAACGGAACACTAAACTCTACATACACTCATTGAAGTCACCCACTCTGAACAGCTACACATAAGACAGGACACTCACTCAAAGAATGCCATATTAACACTTATAGCTATTATGTGTAGTATTTGATTTACAATATGTTTTCATCATAGAAGATAATAATCAGGAAAAATAAAGTCATTATTTCTGAATTTGTGTGTTATAACCATGACGCCTAATATGTGCAACTGTTATTATTTTGGCCAATATGATTTAACCCTACAAATAGTTTGTAAGATTAACATCAATAAATTTAAGACAAGGATAATTAACTATATTTAAATTAAATGGAGTAATGATCAATGAATTACATTTGGAAATTAGACAGTAAAAGTATGACATTTACAGTTTGTGCAGCAACAAACTCACAATGGCTGAGGATATAAACTGTGTAATGGGAATAGCAAGAAAAGCGTTTCTGGACGGAGAAGTGCACACATCAGAAAAGGTTTTCTATCACCCCGGTTCCCAGAACTCCTGAAGATAGACGCTGTCTGTGGATATTATGCCACAGACACAGTTCCTTTGACTGTTCAGAGTTGTCACTAAACCCACCCAAAGATGTAAACATCCATATATGAGCAGCGACTGTTAGACGGAGGGGGTCCGATAGCCGATCACTTCCAGTCATTCCACCAGGACGGAGGTACACGACTCGAGCTGTCTGTAGTTCAAACATGGCTAGACAGCCAATACCGCGGTCCGATCGCGTCCGTATTGTTACTTTGGCCGGGAAGGGCTTTCAACAAAGGAAGTGTCGAGGGGTCTCTGAGTGAACCAAAGCGATGTCGTTCGGACATGGAGGATATACAGAGAGACAGGAACTGTCGATGACATGCCTCGCTCAGCCCGCCCAAGGGCTACTAAAAACAGTGGGTGACCGCTACCTACAGATTATGGCTCGGAGGAACTAACAGCAACGCCACCACGTTGACTAATTCTTTTCGTGCAGCCACAAGGCGTCGTGTTGTCACTCAAACTGTGCGCAATAGGCTGCATGGCGCGGAAATCGATTCCCGACGTCCATGGCGAGGTCCATCTTTGCAACCACGCCACCATGCAGTGCAGTACAGATGGGCCCAACAACATGCCGAATGGACCGCTCAGGATTCGCATCAAATTCTCTTGACCGATGAGTGTCACATATGCCTTCAACCAGAAAATCATCGGAGACGTGTTTGGAGGTAACCCTGTCACGCTGAACGCCATAGGCACACAGTCCAGCAAGTGCAGCAAGGTGGAGGTTCCCAACGGTTTTGGGGTGGCATTATGTGGGGCCGACGTACGCCGCTGGTGGTCATGGAAGGCGCCGTAACAGCATATTGGCGAGGTATTCGTCTTCATGGACGACAATTCGCGCCCCCATCGTGAACATCTCGTGAATGACTTCCTGCAGGATAACGACATCGCTAATCTAGAGTGGCCATCATGTTCTCTAGATATGAACCCTGTCGTACATGCCTGGGATAGACTGAAAAGGGCTGTTTATGGACGACGTGACCAACCAACCACTCTGAGAGATCTACGCCGAATCGCTGTTGAGGAGTGGGAGAATCTGGACCAACAGTGCCTTGATGAACTTGTGGATAGTCTGCCACGACGAATACAGGCATGCGTCAATGCAAGAGGACATGCTACTGGGCATTAGAGGTACAGGTGTGTACAGTAATCTGGACCACCAACTCTGAAGGTCTCGCTGTAAGGTGGTACAACATGCAAATTGTTGTTTCCATGAGCAATAAAAACGGCGGAAATGATGTTTATGCTGATCTCTATTTCAGTTTTCTGTAAAGGTTCTGGAACTCTCGGGAACGACGTGATGTAAAACATTTTTTGATGTGTGTATTTTAACATCTAAGATAAATCTAAGTGATAGGTAATCTTTCCTAGAAGTGTGTGTTTGGAATATAGCCTTAACAAGAATATTAATTTGTAGCAAAACGTGACTTAAAGAAACGGTCAGTTGACAGAACGCTTACTTAGGCATCAAGGATTAACCTGTTTGCTAATTGAGCGAAGTGATAGGGAGGGAGAGAAAGTGCTAAAAATTGTGGAGGGAGACAAAGTCTTGACTACAGTATGCAGGTTGAAGTGCGTATGGGTTACACGGTACGCAGAGATGAAGAGGCTTGCGTAGGTTAACTTGATCCAATCACATTAATGTGAGAGCCGCGTATGTTTGGCGACAACGTGCAATAACAAATTACAGAGGGCAGGTGGCAGCACCAACAGAGGAGTGTATACAGGGTGTTACAAAAAGGTACGGCCAAACTTTCAGGAAACATTCCTCACACACAAATAAAGAAGAGATGTTATGTGTACATGTGTCCGGAAACGCTTAATTTCCATGTCAGAGCTCATTTTGGTTTCGTCAGTATCTACTGTACTTCCTCGATTCACCGCCAGTTGGCCCAATTGAAGGAAGGTAATGTTGACTTCGGTGCTTGTGTTGACATGCGACTCATTGCTCTACAGTACTAGCATCAAGCACATAAGTACGTAGCATCAACAGGTTGGTGTTAATCACGAACGTGGTTTTGCAGTCAGTGAAATGTTTACAAATGCGGAGTTGGCAATTGCCCATTTGATGTATGGATTAGCACGGGACAATAGCCGTGGCGCGGTACGTTTGTATCGAGACAGATTTCCAGAACGAAGGTGTCCCGACAGGAAGACGTTCGAAGCAATTGATCGGCGTCTTAGGGAGCACGGAACATTCCAGCCTATGACTCGCGACTGGGGAAGACCTAGAACGACGAGGACACGTGCAATGGACGAGGCAATTCTTCGTGCAGTTGACGATAACCCTAATGTCAGCCTCAGAGAAGTTGCTGCTGTACAATGGAACGTTGACCACGTCACTGTATGGAGAGTGCTACGGGAGAACCAGTTGTTTCCGTACCATGTACAGCGTGTGCAGGCACTATCAGCAGCTAATTGGCCTCCACGGGTACACTTCTGCGAATGGTTCATCCAACAATGTGTCAATCCTCATTTCAGTGCAAATGTTCTCTTTACGGATGAGGCTGCATTCCAACGTGATCAAATTGTAAATTTTCACAATCAACATGTCCGGGCTGACACAGATTTTCTGTGAACCTTTGGGCAGGCATTATTGGTGATGTCTTGATGGGCCCTATGTTCTTCCACCTACGCTCAATGGAGCACGTTATCATGATTTCATACGGGATACTCTACCTGTGCTGCTAGAACATGTGCCTTTACAAGTACGACACAACATGTAGTTCATGCACGATGGAGCTCCTGCACATTTCAGTCGAAGTGTTCGTACGCCTCTCAACAACAGATTCGGTGACCGATGGATTGGTAGAGGCGGAACAATTCCATGCTCTCCGCGCTCTCCTGACCTCAACCCTCTTGACTTTCATTTATGGGGGCATTTGAAAGCTCTTGTCTACGCAACCCCGGTACCAAACGTAGCGACTCTTCGTGCTCGTATTGTGGACGGCTGTGATACTCCAGGGCTGCATCAGCACATCAGGGATTCCATGCGACGGAGGGTGGATGCATGTATCCTAGCTAACGGAGGACATTTTGAACATTTCCTGTAACAAAGTGTTTGAAGTTACGCTGGTACGTTCTGTTGCTGTGTGTTTCCATTCCATGATTAATGTGATTTGAAGAGAAGTAATAAAATGAGCTCTAACATGGAAAGTAAGTGTTTCCGGACATTTGTTCACATAACAAATTGTCTTTCTTTGTGTGTGAGGAATGTTTCCTGAAAGTTTGGCCGTACCTTTTTGTAACACCCTGTACAAATACTTGTTGTCGTAATGCGGAAACGGAGCGCTTTACCTCAAGTCTAAAAGGGTATGATCATTGGCTTTCAGACCAACAGTGAAAGCATTTTCGAAACGGTTAAGTTTTTAAATCGTTCCTGTGTCACCAAAGTCAAAGCATACTGTGCACAGCAAAATGGAGATATCCAAAACCTGCATCGATGCAACTGTGGTGCACCACGGGCCATGGATGATAGGGGAGAACGACAGCTGCGAAGACTTGTAGGAGTGAATAGATATGCAACTGTTTGAGCACCTGACCACCCAGAAAAAGCAAGGGGCTACCAACAGTGTCTCCCCATCAACCGTCCAGTTTACTTGTTTGGTCTGTAGCTATTACAGCTCTTCTCTCTCTTCTTTCACTACCTGTTTTAGCAGGAGCTATTACTATATTATTAACAGGCCGAAACGTAAATACGTCATTCTTTGACCCTGCATATGGGCACGTGGTTCATGCATCCTTGCTGACCGCTGTTCATCGACTGCTGTTCAGGCTGGAATTTGCACCTCAGCAGAACAGCTGGACGTCCACTGACTGCTGACAGGTGGCCTTCTGAGATGAATCAGACAGATGGCCGTTGCCGTGTGGGGCATGAGATTTGTGAAAACAAACATCATGTAATAGTCGTCAGAAGGATCCAGACTGGTAGAGAGAGCGTTATGGTCTGAGGTCATGTAGCCATTCTGAAAGGCACAATGGATCAACACAAGCGTGCGTCTATCCTTTGGGACCATATCCAACACTACATGCAGTTTGTTTTTCTTCTTCTTGATGGCATCTACCAGCATGGCACTGTAACGAGTCACAAAGCTTGAAGTGTACTTGCGTGGTTAGATGAGCGTCGTGATGAGTTTTCACACTCCCCTCGACACCAGACTTTTTTAAACGTGTTCACGAATGTGTTGGGCCACCTCGATCGGCTGTTCGTGCCATGCGCAGCTGGCCGTGAGACTGGCTTCGACATGGCTCCACATCCCTGTCGGCAGCTTCCGAAACCTCGCTGACACTCTCTGTACGTCCATCGTTTTAGCAGTGATTGGGGAACTCGGCTGTTCGATAGAGGATGTCCAATTAAACACCACTCAGCCGTCAATTTTCAGCCTTATATTATTATGCACCCAGTTTTAGCTTTTTACTACTCCATCTTCAGGCCCCCGACCGACGTGTAGGAATAATCTACCTCGCTTGTGATCGAAACAGGGGCCAGCAATACTGGTATTAGCAGATATTTCCTATAGTCGGCAGGCGGTGGCTGAAGAGCTTACTGTAGCAAATATCTGCTAATACCAGTACTGCTGGCACCTGTTTCGATCACAAGCGGGTTACATTATCCTGCACGTCTGTCAGGGGCCTGAGGATAGCGTAGAAAAATGCTGAAACTGGTTGCCTGATAAAATGAGGTTGAAAATTGACGGCTGGAAGGTGTTTAATTGGACATCCTCCTTCGCTGACATTCTTCCTGCACGTGTCACAGCGGTCCGTTCTGCAAAAAATGGTTATTGAGGCTTTTGACAGATCGTTACATAATGTGACTGTACAGTGTAATATCGTAGTGCGCTGCATCAAACCGGACTGAAGACAAAAACAACAACGTTCAAAAATACTAAAGAATGGTCACTAAAATTAAGGGACTGCTTGTTCCATGGCTGGACTGAATGTGACCCCAAACCACTTCTTCTCCTCCTCTTTTGTCCTCCTTCCTCAACTAGCAGTGTAGCCAAAATGTGTGTTCTAGTTTCATCCGGAGAAATTTATAGCCGTTCACTGCAAAATGTTTCCATTTCCGCAATGTTTATGTGATTTATAAACAATTGTCGAGGTAAAAAGAGGGTCTATGCGTGAGTATCGTCTGGTAGGAATGCTCCAGACTTCGGACTCACAGCGAAGGTCTCTCTATGCGCTGTATTCTAGAGGCGGTAGCTGACTGTCCAACCCTATATCAGCGTGGCTGAGATTTGAGCTAGCCTGTCCAAGTGGAAGGTAAGACAAAGCACATCTGTGTTTCTGGGATCGTGAAAGTTGCCTGCATTTATAATGGATCTACAGTAATTCGACGACTTTCTAATGTTTCATTTCGATGGACATATCTACGCTGAAACATACTGGAAATTATAGTCAGAACGTTGTTTGCAAGTGCGGTTTGGCGTCCTATTTCGTTCGTTGAATTTTCAGCTTTATATATGTTTTTAGCTTTCTCACCGAGCTTTAATCTGTTGTTCAAAGTGTTCAGGGATCAATATCCGTCTCCAGCTTCTCAGACGGGAATGTACAGTATTCCATGGCGTACGTTACTTTTTCACTTATTTTGTATTATTTCAGGTGTCATAAATTATATGTAGTTCTTTTTGTTCTGTTTCTGATGCCCTGTGATCTTGTAAATTACGTGGGGCGTTGCAGGACATACCTAACCTTACTGTTAAATTCTGCTGTCTACTTGAATAATAATGCAAAGTTATGTTAATTTCTCTTTACTTATTTTTCTCCCTGAAGCAATTTGTACGTTGATAGCTTTTCCTGTGTTGTTTCCAAAAGGTCATTAACTCTTCTTTGCAAGCACTCTACAGCAAGCAGCCTGATGATGGATATGTTTGCAGTTGCTATTGTGATTCATGTTTATTGCGAATACACTATTTGATAGAAAGCATCCGAACACCTCTAAGTGGCTATTACTGTGAGATATGTCCACCCTTCGCCTTTATAACTGTTAACTATGCTGGAGACGCTTTAAATGAATGCATGTAGTGGAATCACAACCCATTCTTCCTCAAAAGCCGAATCCAAAGAAGTTAATTATCTCAAAGCTGAGGTATGGAACTACGTCGGCTCTATAACTCATCCCGAAATTGTTCCATTAGCTTCAGATGAGGTCTCTGGGAGGCCAGTCGATTTCAGGAATGTGTTGTCCACAAACCCCGTCGCCTCACGGATGCTGCTTTGTGACGGGGTGCATTATTATGCTGATACAAACTATCATCGTCTCTGAACTGTTCATTTATTCTATACAGTACACAAAGCTATGAAGTTTGTTTATATCCTCCCGTGTTTAACTTTTTCTTAATCGCAGTAAGAGGACTATGTCCTGAAAAACGAAAAACACCAGCAGATAGTAACAGCAACTCTTTAATACTTCACTATGGACACTAAAAATGATGGCAGTTAACGTTCTCCATACATTGTCAAACGCAAACACTTCCATCGGATAGCGACAGAGTATAGCGTGATTAATCACTCCAGATCTCTCGTTCCCAGTCATCACCTTGTTCTTACTAACTCCCTAAGCACCACACCCCGCAAAGCTGAACGAATCCTGTTCTGCAATACATGAGGTATGCCTGGTATTGGTTTTGCTATGGTTGTTCCTTCGAGTTTCCACTTCACGATCACATCACCAACAATGGACTTGGATAGGTATAGTAGGGTTGAAATGGCCTTGATAGAATTGTTACTCAGGTGACATCCAACGACTAGTTGACATCTGAAGTTGACCCATTTTACAGTTAGCGCTTCTTTAAAGAGAACACAATACTCCCCACCATATTTTACAATGGAGTGTCTGCCTCTCATGATGTTAAGTGGCTAATTCTGCTTTCCATAGGACTCTACGAATACTGTGTATCAGGTAGTATAGATGCTAGACTATACAGCGTGGGGATAATATCTCCACTGCACACGTTCTGCCCATAAGAGCGGATGTGAATTTATCTTCCTACCGTTATGTTAATACAGCTTCACTTACGTAGGTGTTCAAGATTCCCTTATATTTCTCGTAGCGTTGTGAAGGTACCATCAGCTGAAGTAAGCTCACATCGTTAATCATTCAGGGCTCAAAATTTTAAATAAAAAGCGCAAGATTTTCAGGGCTTTTACACTGAAGTCATACCATTTGTGTGCTCACATTAAGTTACAAGGTCAATTCGTGCTTCGATTCTGTGCCCTTATTTTAGCTTGTCTTGTACTTTAGCTTGGCAAGATCTTTCCATTTTCTTCCAGTATTTATAATACATGATTCTGTACTTACGTCATGATTATTTATCATGCCCATGCTAAAACATGACTTTTTTAGAAATCTCAATTCTGTTGTTTCGGTATCATTCGGGTCCCTACGTAAGTGTACCCCGTTGCTAACTCCAATCTCTTAGAATGGCTGCCACCATTATTTTATAGATTTTTGTTGTTGTACATTTCCTCGTCTTGTTATTCAACGATCTCCCGAAGGCCCCACAAGCACATCACTACCATTGTACATTTATTCCCACATGCCCGTTCTTATTGTAGTAAATGTCAACCTCCAAGCATCAGATGTGTGATATCTGTTCTATCGAAGTGTTAGGAATTAATCTGTTTCATCAGTAAGGATAAATAAATTAGAAAGCTGTAACTTTACATTTTGGAAATGTGCTTCCAACCGTACTATTTTTCATTCTCATGTGCCCTCAAATCATTGGAGGTCACGCTCTGATTTTCATATAATAACACATAAAATAACGTTTACTATTGTATCCTTGTGTATTTTCATTCCAATGTTTATCGTGTCTTCCATTATATATGACGTACCATATGTATATGTTAAAACGAGTATGTAATACATCGTACCATTATTGTGTTTCTTGTTTTAATTATATATTTGTCTTCTGTTCTAACAATAATGTACGCAGCTAAAAACTCGTATATTTTTTTGAAAGTGGAATAATGTGCTGGGGATTTCCTCTGACATTCATTATGTCCCATAACTTAATTCTGTTCGCTAGTGAATATGAAGTATTCGTATTTCGTTCAACTATGTATGGGTAGCACGGCAGACGGACATCTAACAAAGTAATGAGCTCAACAAAGTACAAAACTGGCCAGGGAAGTTGGTAATTGAAATATTATTAATTCAAGGCAATATGCATTCGTTAGTAGTTAATCCTCCCGTTCATTGCATCGATCACATATGCTCTACAATTTCTTTACGTATTGTATTCTGAACGTTTGACGTTACCAAAGAATGTTTTTTAGCTCGTCAAACGTATTTACCAAAACTAAATCAACTGGTAACATTTATATTTTTATGTCTCTGTCCGTGGATGAATCAAAATATTCATGTTAATAATACACTGCCTGATACCAGTCAGTCGTTCAAGAACTTTACATAAGTTGTAAACGAGTGACTAACTGCAGGCTGTTTATCACTACTCCAACTGAATACTGTGTTTTACTTGAGAATAAACGTGATACCGAGTTCTCTAGCACTTGACACCTGAGAAATGGAGTAATTATCGTAGTGTAATATCATCATTACGCGAGTTCTGGCGTGGAGCAGTTAAATGAATGGAACCAGAATAATTTTGAAAATACTCATCAAGGTGCCAATGCATCGACTGTTTGAAACCACCGTTATTTAGGCTTCAGAAATGCTGCATATAATGTGTTTTAAACCTTATGTTACAGACTAATATTAACTTCAAACTTATACATGAATACACGTATTTCAGAAACTTATATGCCAACTATTCTACTCTTCCGTAATTTGACACATAATAATTAAACAGTTCTTTCCGGTTTTCACCCCACTAGGAACTCTAGTTTCAGGAAACGTTTCTATAAAATTACTACTCGTCGTTTGCCAGGCTCTTCATTTTTCGTCTCAACACGAGCAAGACTGCATACTGATTTAGTCAATTACAACGGAAGACATATCCGTTCTAAATTGTCGCCTGAGCATACGCATGGGCATCAGTTCCGTTTTCTCACGCACTCAATGTCAGACCTTTGTGCGTTTACATTCCCTGAAGAAATAGTCGGACGTCCGTACTAAATAATTCGTAATCAAGTGTTAATTTAGCCATATTGCCAAATGACGTTACGTATGTCGACTCGTAAGAAACAGCACAGGATATGCAGTTATGGTCTTATCAAATTGAGTGATTATGCAATGATCATTCCATTCTAAAAAGAGCTTGTAGAGTACTATTTAAGACATTACATTATTGTTCCAGAGTGTTGTTTTAGTGTAGTCGTCAGTCCAAAGAATAGTGTGACGCAGCTCTAAAAGTGAGTCTATTCTGTGCAAGTCCCTTTGTCACTGCCTAACTATTGCAACACGTAGACATCGCATTCCACTTAATATGTTCAAGTGTTGATCTCGTGCTACAATATTTGTTCATGAGACGTCCCTTTATTATCAAATTCACTGTTCCCTCATGCATTATATCCTATCACTGTATTTGAAAAATGTGCCACAAACTCTTTCTCCCCCATTAGAAGTAGTGTCTCCTCGTTAGTTATTTGATCTCCCATTCTAGCCTTCAGTATTTTATATAAAGCAGCATTACAGAAGTTTCTGTTCTCTCTTCGATTGTACTGATTATCGTCTACAACTCACTCACATATTAGGCTACACTCCAAAGAAATATTTTACGGAATTCTTCTTAACAATATTTATCATTCGACTAACCTCACTTGACTTCATTCTACGACTCTCGTTTGTATCTTAAAACCTCCTTTAAAAAATTCTCTTCTTCCTGCTGATCTTTTGAGTACCTCTAATACTTCACCACCTCTGCCAGAATTACAATGTCATCGGCAAACCTTAAAGTTTTTGTTTCTTCTGCTTTAACTTCAATTTGTCCCCCAACTTTCCCCTTGGTTTCAATTACTACCTGTCCTAAGCGCAGACTGAATAACATGGGGGATGGGGAACAGCTTGGCCTCACTCCCCTCTCAAACACTGCCGCCCTTTCAAGTTCGTCGACTCTTATAACTGATCTAGCTTCTGTGCATACTGTGAAGTACATTTAGTTCCCTGTATTACATGTGTTCCCAACTAAAGAGATATATTTTGTAATGCAACCCTTTTATAGTATGTATTGTCATGCAAGGCGAAGCTTACGAGAAAGTAAATTCAGACACTGTATCGTCTCTGAATACTTCATTTACTATCTCGTAAACTCTAACGCCATCACACGAACGCATTTCCAGCGTCACAAGGAAACGCATGTTATGAATGTCTGCCGTTTCCTGAAGTTTCACAGAGTACCTAGAAACTAATAAGAGTTCGATAAGTTGATTCACCGCTGAAAGCCTTACACACAGAGCGATTCAGATACGTGCTACTACAGCCTAGCTGGATGGTGCCCAGACTGCACATTTACTGCTCTGCTCTGCTCTCTGTTTGCGTTTCGTGACCTAAATTGCCTCCATGTGCTTCACACGATGGCTGAATAGAGAACAGATTGAGCAGTTGGAGAACAAAAACATTGAAGTCATTGTTCTCAATGTTTATACCATAGTTTCTCAAACGTACAATTTTTGGCAACCGCCTGTAGCTGCAATTACTACGTACTACTCTTTTAAACATCATATCTTTCACCTTCATTGATTCTGTACTTCATCGTTTTCTATCATATGCCAATATTTACGTCTCTATACCCAACATTCTGTGTAATCTGCACTGCTTGAAAAAAAAAAAAAAAAAAAAAAAAAAAAAAAAAAAAAAAAAAAACTTAAGCATCAGAAGGAGATGAGGAAACGAATTGAAACTTCACGGGTTGAAAGGGAATGCTACGTTATTTCAGTGCTTACAAAATCGAGTCAGACGTATAAAAAAAGTTGGTAATTCCAGCCCACTGATCCGTATGACTTGTACCCTCTTTTTTCTGGGTGCGTGCACAGATTTGGATGGGAAGTCAGTCATACAGATGTTGTATCCTCTCCCGAAGCAAACTGATCCGCAGCTGATGTAGCTGGTTTCTCAAATCTGGAAATTTGTGGCAAGTTCCTGTGTGACCAAACTGCTGAGGTCATCGGTCCCTAGGCTAATACACTAATTGATCTGACTTATACTAACCTACGCTGAGGACAATACGCATGCCCATGCCCGATGGAGGACTCGAACCTCCGACGGGGGGAGCCACGGGAATCGTGGCAAGACCCCATAGACCGCGTGGCTATCCCGCGCGGCACTGGTTTATGATATTCTGGATACGGGCAATAGCACGGAACTGTCGTCCGAGCTGGTCCGACACGTATTTTATCGCGGACATATCTGGTAATCCCACTGACCAGGGGAGTACTTCAACAACACGCAGACAGTTCATTAGGATATGTGCCATGTGTCGAAGAATCCGACCCTGTTGAAAATTGGCATCACGGAGCTGTAGTGTATGAGGTAACACATGGGGTCGCAGGACTCATTTGGTGTACCGTTGTGTCGTCAGGCTTCACTCAGTCAGTATCAGATGTGAGCTGCAGACGTGCTCGATGCCCCCGACATCATGACGGCAGGAGTAAAGCAACTGTACCTCGCCAGAACACTGGAAAGTCTGGACCTCTCCTGGAGCTGCCGCCACACTAGCCGACAATGCTCATTGAGTTTAGTGCAAATACGGTTTATTCCTAAGTTAATTTTATTTGTGTCAGTATATGAATGTAGCTTCCCTAAAAAAGATACCCAGAAAATCAATTAAAAAACCAAGTAAGCCATGGATTACTAAGGGAATTAAAACCTCATGTAAGAGTAAGAGCGAAATTTATGCAAGGTCAGAAGAAGTCAAGATCTGATGTTACTTGCATGTTACAAAAATACTGTAGTATTTTAAGGGAGTGACAGAAAAAAATAATGCAGATACTAAGATGTAAACTATATGGGATATTGTCAAATGGGAAACAGGACAGGCAGTCATTATACACGATTCCATAAGAATTAAACTGAATTACAGTGTTATGACTAATAATTCATAAGGTGTGAGTACTTTCAACAATCATTTTCTAAATCGGATTAAATGGTTCAGTTCAAGGAGCAAGCGAATTTATTAAAAATCTAATTCTACAAAACTTCCAGGAACTAGAAGTATCACAAACATCCTTCAGTGAAATTAACAGAATCATAAAAATTCTAAAAAACAAAAGCTCATAAAGTGTTAATGGAATCTGAAATGGTATTATGAAGGTTGCTCTAACACAATAAGTAATTTTTATTTTCTTCCAACATCCTTCACTGAAATTAACAGAATTACAAAAATTCTAAAAAAACAATAGCTCATAAGCTGTTAATGAAATCTGAAGTGGAATTCTGAAATGTTGCTGTAAAATAATAAGTAAGTTTTTTCCGTCATCCATCACAGTTGCGATAATACTAATATCTTTGCGGTGACTAGTATCGGACCATCGCGTCCATTTTCAAACCGAGACCTTAGAAGTAAGTGTAATTATACAGTTCCCAACAATATTCACGTGAGTAACAAAGTATTAATTATTCCTCACTAGTAATCATTACATAAATACAAAATGATGAACTTCGTATGAGTATATAATGTGATTTCTTTCCAATCGAACACAGCAAACAATTAAACTAAGTTACAATGTAGAATCGAATGCAGAAAACTAAGTTTGCTTCATTCGATTGGAAAGAAATCGCACTTTATATTCATACAAAGTTTATCATCTTGTATTTATGTAATGATCACTAGTGAGGAATAATGAATATTTTGTTACTCAAATGTAACAAATAGAATCCCACCAACCCCAACAATTGATATAGCACATGATTTAATAATTAGGGTAGAATACTTATAATTTTTGTGTTAATCTATTGATGAAAACTTGAACTGGAAGAGGTATATCACCGAGCTCCTAAAAGAATTAAGTTCAGCTACTTCTGCTCTTGATATAATTGCTAATCTTGGAAACAAACGAATCGAACTCCTGATATATTTTGCGTATTTTCATTCAGTAATGACTTATGGAATAAATTTGAGGGGTAGATGAAGATGAAATGGGAGATATGATACTGCGTGAAGAGTTTAACAGAGCACTGAAAGACCTGAGTCGAAACAAGGCCCCCGGAGTAGACAACATTCAACTGGAACTACTGACGGTCTTGGGAGAGCCAGGCCTGACAAAACTCTACCATCTGGTGAGCAAGATGTATGAAACAGGCGAAATACCCTCAGACTTCAAGAAGAATATAATAATTCCAATCCCAAAGAAAGCAGGTGTTGACAGATGTGAAAATTACCGAACTGTCAGTTTAATAAGTCACAGCTGCAAAATACTAACACGAATTCTTTACCGACGAATGGAAAAACTAGTAGAAGCTGACCTCGGGGAAGATCAGTTTGGATTCCGTAGAAACACTGGAACACGTGAGGCAATACTCACCTTACGACTAATCTTAGAAGAAAGATTAAGGAAAGGCAAACCTACGTTTCTAGCATTTGTAGACTTAGAGAAAGCTTTTGACAATGTTGACTGGAATACTCTTTCAAATTTTAAAGGTGGCAGGGGTAAAATACAGGGAGCGAAAGGCTTTTTACAATTTGTACAGAAACCAGATGGCAGTTATAAGAGACGAGGGACATGAAAGGGAAGCAGTGGTTGGGAAGGGAGTAAGACAGGGTTGTAGCCTCTCCCTGATGTTGTTCAATCTGTATATTGAGCAAGCAGTAAAGGAAACAAAAGAAAAATTTGGAGTAGGTATTAAAAAATCATGGAGAAGAAATAAAAACTTTGAGGTTCGCCGATGACATTGTAATTCTGTCAGAGATAGCAAAGGACTTGGAAGAGCAGTTGAATGGAATGGACAGTGTCTTGGAAGGAGGATATAAAATGAACATCAACAAAAGCAAAACAAGGATAATGGAATGTAATCTAATTAAGTCGGGTCATGCTGAGGGAATTAGATTAGGAAATGAGACACTTAAAGTAGTAAAGGAGTTTTGCTATTTGGGGAGCAAAATAACTGATGATGGTCGAAGTAGAGAGGATATAAAATGTAGACTGGCAATGGCAAGGAAAGCGTTTCTGAAAAAGAGAAATTTGTTAACATCGAGTATAGATTTAAGTGTCAGGAAGTCATTTCTGAAAGTATTTGTATGGAGTGTAGCCATGTGTGGAAGTGAAACATGGACGATAAATAGTTTGGACAAGAAGAGAATAGAACCTTTCGAAATGTGGTGCTACAGAAGAATGCTGAAGATTAGATGGGTAGATCACATAACTAATGAAGAAGTATTGAATAGGATTGGGGAGAAGGGAAGTTTGTGGCACAACTTGACCAGAAGAAGGGATCGGTTGGTAGGACATGTTCTGAGGCATCAAGGGATCACAAATTTAGTATTGGAGGGCAGCGTGGAGGGTAAAAATCGTAGAGGATGACCAAGAGATGAATACACTAAGCAGATTCAGAAGGATGTAGGTTGCAGTAGGTACTGGGAGATGAAAAAGCTTGCACAGGATAGAGTAGCATGGAGAGCTGCATCAAACCAGTCTAAGGACTGAAGACCACAACAGCAACAACAACAACAACTTCATCATTTGGAAAGATAGTATTGACTGCACAAAAACGAACAGTAAGAATAATATATGGTGTTCACCAGCGGTTGTCTTGTAGGATCCATCACAGTACATATAGCGTGGTCAGAGTCTGAAAATCTTGTAAGGTTATCCTAAGAAATAATTTTTAGAAAAATTCGATACGTTGCGCCGTACCTAGTTAATTAGCATTGAAGGCAGCCAATCAGGCAACGGTCGTTGCAAGCGCAAATTCAAGCCAACTCCCATAGACCTCTCGGCAACTGCGTTCTTCGTTTGGTTTCCTAAAAACGAGTAAGGGAGCGTTACAGAAATTGGATATGAGACAGTAGTAGGGATCAAACCCGATTCAAAGGCTGAGCAGTCTCGTGCGCTATCGTCTACTTTGTGAGAACAACTGACACTAATTGCATCTGGCGGGTCACTTGATCTACGCTCGCAACTGTCGAATTGACTAACTTCAGTGCTAGTTAACTCGGAAACGGTGTAACGCATAGAATTTTTTTCTTAACAATTATTTCTCAGTGCAATCTACCCTACAACACCCTTACAAGCTTTTCACATTTTTGCTGGCCATCATGTATTTTCCCTAATGGGATTCGTCACTAATAATCTATTAGTATTTAAGAACAATGATGTCCACACCTACAACACTAGAGGGAAAGAGTTTAATTATTCATTATTAAAACAGCCACTGGCTCAGAAAAAAATTCTTTGTGCAGTAATAAAAGTTTTTTTATCATTTTTCTAATAACATAAAGCATCCGACAGCTGGCAAAGCAAGTTATAAATCTAACCTAAAATCATTTCTCCTGGGCAGCTCAGTGTTAACATTAGACTTGTATGTAGATCCTGTAAGCTGGCTTATTCCACATCATTTCGATAAAAGAATCGTTCGAATGATCTATGGAACATTTAACTAACTAACTAACTAACTAAAGAACTTACCTCTAAAATCACAAGTAATGTTTCAAATGGTTCAAATGGCTCTGAGCACTATGGGACTCAACTGCTGAGGTCATTAGTCCCCTAGAACTTAGAACTAGTTAAACCTAACTAACCTAAAGACATCACAAACATCCATGCCCGAGGCAGGATTCGAACCTGCGACCGTAGCGGTCTTGCGGTTCCAGACTGCAGCGCCTTTAACCGCACGGACACTTCGGCCGGCAGTAATGTTTCAGCTTGATGTTCAACAAACAGAGATAAGAGCTAAGATAATGCAGGACTAAGAGTGAAGAATTGCTTTCCGTGAGTTTCAAGAAAACTGTTACTAAAGGAGAGCACTGATACAGGGTGTATCAAAAAGAGTCATCTGATTTGACACTTCTATGTTTCCGAAACTAATAAATATATACAATGAATTTTGTTTTTTTTGATGAACGCCGGCCGGAGTGGCTGTGTGGAACCCAGCGACCGCTAAGGTCGCAGGTTCGAATTCTGCCGCGGGCACGGATGTATGTGATGTCCGTAGGTTAGTTAGGTTTAATTAGTTCTAAGTTCTAGGCGACTGATGACCTCAGAAGTTAAGTCGCATAGTGCTCAGAGCCATTTGAACGATTTTTTTTGACGAACGGGAAACTCGAAAATTTTTTCGTGCCTTTTCAATAGGTGTTCAATATGAGCTTGTTGAGATGCACGTCGTATGTCAATTCGGAATTCCAATTGTTCCCACACTGAAGCGAGCATGTCTTGACTAACAGCTTCCACCGCTGCTGTTATGTGATATCTCAGTTCATTCATTGTTGTTGGTAACAGAGGCACACAAACACTATTTTATAAACCCCCACAAGAGATAATCACTGATAGTCAGGTCCGATTACCTTGGAGGCCAGTAATGTAAGGCTGAATCATTTGGTCCAGTGCGACCGATCCATCGTTCAGTTATGCTTTGATTGAAAAATCCCAGCAATTCTAGATGCCAGTGAGGCGGTGAACCATCTTGTTGGTAAATGAAGTCGTTCGAATCAGTCTCCAACTGTGGGAAAAGCAAGCTCTCAAGCATATCGAGGTAAGTGCTTACTGTATGAATGTTCTCGGCAAAGAAAAATGGACCGTACACCTTTTCCTGTGAAACTGCACGAAACACATTAAATTTTGGAGAGTCCCTCCCATGATGTACAACTTCATGTGGTTGTTGCGTACCCCATATTCTCAAGGTATGACGGTTCACCTTTCCATTTAAGGGTACATTGTATGTCCTGTGCCGCCAATGTTAAATCATCGAATTTTGTGACCCATTATCTTGGAAACTTTTTAAGACACTAACTTACAATTTTCCATAATTATTGAATGCACCTTTCTAGATACACTGAACTAGAATTATTACTGAAATTTTACTGTGGGGCATGTTACATTTTTTCACTCATTTTTTGACAGAATTTTGTAAATAAATGAACATAAAAATAAAACAACTCAAGATATTTTAATTATTATAGTTCAATAGTGTTGAATCTCACACTTGGCATGCTCTACAAATTTCATGTCTCTACCATCAGTAGAGATTTAGAAAACGGGTTATTTATTGCAAAAAAATGTATTTCAGAGATATTGAGGTTTAAAACTTTTTAAATACAAATTCTTATACAGACTTACATTTCTGCATCTTTTATGCACTAGAATTGCCCTGGCCCATAGTCTGTGTCTTCTTCAGTGTCACAACAGTCCAGTGCTTGCCTCTTCCTTTACTTTCTTGCTTCTTTTGTCATTTGCTGAGCAGCTAACTCTGCTTCACGTACACGAAGCTCATCCAGTTCCTGCAGTCCTTTAGCTGTGTTCTGTCCAAATCTTACCCCTAGCTTCTGCAGAACCTTACGTCTTTCATAGTTCCACCCCATTAAAAGTTATTACAGCATCAGACACTGCTAACGTTAGAGTCATAACAATACAGTTTTAGGTACACGGCACCACACAACATTATTAAAGGACTCATTCACATTCTGGGCTACCCCATGTAAACACTTCTTTAGTAACTCAGGATTTGCCAAATCTCTGTAAATAGTTTTGATTGCCTTCATTACTACCAAAGGAAGAGAATGTTTATGAGTAAATTCATACAGGGTACCAGAAAATTGGGCTTGCCTATATTTACACCAAGTATTTGGTGGAGGTGGACACAAGGCATGACATGGCTTTATATCGGTTGATATTCGATGAAAGAAAGTGCTCCACACAGCTCTTTTCATCTTTTCTAAGTGTCGCAGTTATCTCTAATAACCTACGCTTAGTCATATTATTTAAGTAGAAAAACAATAGAAGTTAGCTTACTAGCAAAATAGCCGATAATCACACTACTTTCAACGGAAACTAGTATCAGAAACAAAAGGAATGATTTGCTTATTCGTAATGTCAACTTCTGAGATGTAGCAGTAGGCACAAAACAAAGCAATTCACAGCCTTCTAGACTGTGTAATTCCCAAGATATGACTGCTCAACTGTGGCAGCATATGCGTAGCTGCGAAATTTGACAGTCGCACGTCACCATTCAAAATATTATTTGAAAGTCTCACAATTATCTGATTTTAATGTATTATATACTAAAATTTTCAGGACAGTCCAAAGTACATTATCGAGTAGAAAACAGAAAATGTCAAATCTCAACGAATTTCACATACAATGTCCCCTTAAATGGAATGTTCGCCTCGTCATTAAACCAAGCGTGGAAGAAAACACTAAATGTGGGAGAAAGCTCCATCTTGCCAAGAACGAAAATATTCATCTCCACACATTGTTGTTTGTCACCTTCACGAAGATGGTTCAAATGGCTGTAAGCACTATGGGACTTAACATTTGAGGTCATCAGTCCTCTAGACTTAGAACTACTTAAACCTAATTTACCTAATGACAGCACACACATGGACGCCTGAGGCAGGATTCGAACCTGCGACCGTGGCAGCAGCGCGGTTCCGGACTGAAGCGCCTAGAACCGCTCGGTCACAGCGGCCGGATCTTCACAAAGAGCTTGTAGTAGCTACATTTTGTACGGTTTCATGTGTAAAAGTCGACGCAACACGCGCCAGACTGACAGGGGGGGGGGGGGGGGGGCACCTTGAGCTGTCGAGCTGCACGGCGAACTGATTTCTGCGGACTTCTTGTGAATCTATAGTGGATGCGATCGGCGTCTGTGTCAGACACTCGGGGACCGCCCGGCGATTTGCCTTTACACAACCTGTTTCCCGAAATTGTTCATGTCATCGTCTAATGCTCTGTGCTGTAGGAGCATCCACCTTGTACAAAAGTGACTCTGAAGCGTTATTACTGACCGGCGCTGTGCAAAACATAGAACACAAAACGCTTTCTGTTGTCCCGACACCGTTTTTACTAGAACTGAAGTGGGCGCACACTGCCGCTACCATGCAAAACTCGAGAGTTTGCTCTTTAAAACAGTAAGTTGTTGACGCACATATCTCAAATAACACAATAGATATGAATTTTTTTAATCGGATGATTCTTTTTGATACACCCGGTATATCAAATATCAATTACTGGACGCACTGCCGTATCAGTAAAGCGGTACCCTATGTACCATGAGCACCACGTAAGGGAACATTCCGACAGCAGTGATTCTGAGCCCGCCACTGAAACCACGCATTAGCATTTAAGTCTTCCTGGGGTGAACACATAGCTTACGACGTGGCACCCCCTACCCCAACTCCCCCTCCCCACCCCCCACAACGTCAGTGTGGCTGCTCCCACAGAGGGAAACGTAAAATCCCCCCCGTCACACTCTTTCCTTCCTAAAACAAGAGAAGCATTGCGCATAGGGGATGGGGCTTATTGTCACAGATTATCTCGTTTGTATGCGGTTTCAACTACTAATTTAATGTTCATTTACAAGTGAACGGAAAGTATAAGCATTATTTATTCCTAACATGTCATCGTGTCAACTTGAGCCTCTGACAAATTTCTTCGAGTGCGGACAGTTGTTTCTCAACCACGATTTCTGGACCTCAATCTGTACAGCCAAATATTACAACTAAAATAGATTTATGGACGACATAGCGTCTCCAATAAGAGATTGTTCCACTAACAGGTACATGCGCTGTGTTAGATGGCCAATGAGAATACCAGCAGAGCCAACATAGTGCAAAGGGTGTAACATCAGAATATAATTCATTTGTGGTAGCTCATGCGTCAGTCGTAATTTACACTACATGTTTCGACAGTCTCAACTCGGTCATCAGTTTGATACATCAGTTCTTTAACAGTTCTTAATGCAAATCACCGGCAGTTTTTGCACCAGATACAAATTGTACGATGGGTTGTGTTGAGTTTTGCACTTGGAAGACATTCATGATAAACGCTACTTTTTCAAGTAGAACTAGCACCAGCCTTACGCTCTATGTGGGTTGGGGCAATGATTTTTTCCGATATAAATTTCATAAATTCTCCTGTTATTCAAACTTTGATTGTATTAAATTACGTCCTGTTTACTGTGTGCATTGAAGTGGGTAGATTATGGAATAATTATAGTATTTAACTGACTTTTCAGACGTCTGTTATGAACCAAGGTATCCACATATTCTCTGGAACGCAGTTTGAATGAAGCAGCGTTCGCCTTTAAACAAGTTAGTTTACTCTTATTAGGTGCTTCACATTATTAATACATGTGACCAGCGAACGACGTCTAAATATTTCCAATGTTCGACAGGTTTTTTGGGATATTTACGTTTAGACGATGGAACGTGTTTTATAATTAATATCAACTATTTTAAAACAACAAAAGCATATTAAGCACTAACGTCAAAACAACATCGTAGTCATAACAGGCAAAGATTGTGCCTCACAAGCGAGTTATCTGTCAGTTCTCTCCAGTGTCTGAGGGAGCTTTCAGGAATCCTTCCAGAGAACAGTAAAAGTTGTATTTCTATTGCACTGTGGCACCACATTTTGTCAGACATTTTGATTGGTGTGAAAACTTCTAATATTAGCTTCTCAGTAGTTATGAGTTGAATGTAAGGGGATACCTTAAGAACTGTAAATATCATTCTCATTGACATTTTCAGTTAAATATCACTTGGCTTATTCATCAGTGAGTGCCACAGGAGGTCAAAACAAAAATATTAAATAAGGGAAACTACACAGATATTAGTTCCAATAAGGAAAAATAAACTTTTATCTCTCTTCTTTCTTAGTCATAAAAAATGACTTGAAAGAATTAGAAGGGCATTACATTAATTTAGCTTACGCTAACCTGCTGAGCTGATTTCTTGAAATAGGTAAATGAGGAACCATGCATAGGAAGTAGAGTCTAAAGTGATTTTTGAGGGAGCTAGACATGTCTCGAGCTGTCTTGAAATGTGGTATTCAAAAATATATGGGAAACCGCTTGCAATAAAGCAAAGAAAATTGGCATACAAAAAAAATGTTCGGAGGCACGTTACTGCACAAAAAGGTGTCTCGAAGACTATACCTCGTTCAAGTATAAAACAAAGGTTCATACCCGAAATTTAATATAAGTATTTTAAGTCCCACACTTGAAGTACATGAAGCAGCATCACGCAACAAGCAGTAGAAATATCATCTTCATAGTAAGTTCTATCTATCACTGATGGATCAGGAAGGAAACGCTTAGGTTGTTGTCCAAAGTTAGGAAACTTACAGTTTTGTCCTGAGTGTCGTGCTATGCCATGTAGATAAATCCGTTCTGAAGTACTGAAGTAATTGTTGTGGTCTTCAGTCCAATGACTGGACAGAAGCAGCTCTCCACGCTATAGCTGTAGTCACAACCGGTGGTCGTTGCGTTTAGGCTCGTTCTGCGCACCTACGTCACGAATTCTCCTACAGCCAATGAGTGTTCAGTAGTGTTCTCAACGCTCTGCTGTGAATGTCGTATCCAATGCGAGCATTAACCCTGATCGTGGCGAGTTATTTAGTGAATTATTTACCATTCGTTTTGAGTTGTCATGGCTGATTGTGGTGGTCAGTGGCAAATTCTACTCAAGCAAGTGAGGTACGCTCTTACATCAAGTGCAATACACGTGTTTGCTGGTACCGCACCTGTAGTTTGGAACCGCCAACAATGCAATCCTCACCTGTTAATCGATCTGTGCGAACCTCCGTCGTTCGTGTATTGGACTGCTTCCTATGCAGTCGTCCTCATTTCTCTATAGTTATCTCAATCCATATCCAGTAGAAACTACTCAGTACCATAAAGTCCTGGGGTTCGCGTATAATTTATGTCCCTCTCGTCCATCCCCCCCCCCCCTCCCCCCACGCACACACACACAAGCTTCCCTGCATAACAAAATTGATGCCTCAGGATGTGTCAAACAATTCTTTTTATTAAGCTGTGCGATAAATTTCTCTTAGTTCCATTTTGATTCTGTACTTCCTCATCCGTTATCTGATCTACCCATATAGTATTTAGCATAATTTTGAAATATCACATTTCAAAAGTTCTATTGTATTCTTGTCTATATCGTTAATCCTTCGTCTTTCACTTCCATACAGGGCTTTACTCCATGAAAATTACTTTAAAAATATGCTTACAAGCAGCTTAGTTTATACTGAATGTTAAGGGATTTCTCTTTTTCAGAATCGCGTTTTCTTGGAGTTGTCAGTCAGCACTTTATATCCCCAACATGTCGGGCACCATCAGTTATTTTGGTGTTCAAATAGCAAAACTCATCTACTAGTTTTAGTCTCTCATATCCTAATGTAATTGTATCAGCATCTTCAATTTTTTGGTCCTGTTCTCCTCAGTTGCGCGTAATACTACGGTATGTTGATGATTTTCACTTATGGACCGTCTGACAGCAACTGAATAAAACACAATTTTAGTGCCATACGCGTTTCGCCTTTATTTTCTGCAAGGCATCATCAGTGGCCTGTAATATGTACATATGTTAGCTATTTTATTTACATTTTTGTCACTGTGCCTATAGGTTATAAACAGTTCTGGTGGTTGGTATTTCCTATTAAGTGGTAATGTTTTGAACTGTACTTACAGGTTGCGTAGACAGTTTCTTACATATTACGCTCCCGTTGCATTTTTGGTCTTGTTCTTCTTCCTATGAGCGCCAATTTGCTGTTTTTTCTGCATTCCACAGCACTATGCACTGAACGCTTTTTTTAATGCAATGTTTTGGTTTCTGTTGCCGACTGTCAAATGTTTTTGCCAAAGATCGAATATTACTGCCAAACTTATGAGTGTAACTATCGAAGTATCTGTGGTCTGTTCGTGTATGCATTTGTGTGTGCGCTTGTGTATGTGTGTGTGTGTGTGTGTGTGTGTGTGTGTGTGTGTGTGTGTGTGTGTTTTGGTGTCATATTAATTTAATTTAATTTAATTTTATTGTATTTAATTATTTATTTTTGTTTATGTCCTGTGTATGTGTGTGTGTGTGTGTGTGTGTGTTTTGGTGTGATACACATATAATTTTTTTTGGAGGGGGGCTGTGTATGTATGTGTGTGTGTGTGTGTGTGTAGGTGTGTGTGTGTGTGTGTGTGTGTGTGTGTGTGTGTGTGTGTGTGTGTGTATTTTGGTGTTATATACTTTTTTTTATGTTATGATTTCCTTTATTAAGTGTAGTAAGGAGCCTGTGCTGATGTGTGTTTGTTCATTTATCACATGTTTGTTTTCTGCTATGCCTTTCTTCAAGAAAGCCCCAACATACCGCATAGCCAAACACCTCCAAAAGTTAGTTACAAAACACTATAAAGTAGAAAACAACAGAACAGTGATAAACACAGGAAACCTAATAGAAAATATACAGAACATACGGGTACCACACACAGCATCACTGATTTCATTTGATATAGAAAATATGTATACCTCCATTCCTATCACAGAAACAATAGAAATCATAGAACAAAATCTCTCATCCCACAGCAACCTCACCACAGACGCAATAAAAGAAATAACAGATATGCTCAGACTGACAACTGAACAAAACTACTTTCAGTTTGAGGAAGAATATTATCTACAAACTGATGCACTGCCCATGGGATCCCCAATATCAGGAACATTAGCAAACATTTTCATCAGTCACCTTGAAAATCAGATATTTGATAAGATAACCACAAATGAAAGTTTCAAAATCGTATATTGGTACAGATACGTGGATGACATTATTTGTTTGGTAGACGAGCCAAGTGAAAAAATAGATGAACTCCATTCAGAAATAAACAAAGCTCATACGAACATAAAATTCACACTTGAAAAAGAAAAAGAAAATCAAATAAATTTTCTTGACATTACAATTAAAAAAGAAAATGGAAAACATACATTTAACATCTTTGGAAAACCAACAGCCACGGACACAATAATACATTCCACATCCAACCACCCCCAAAGCCAGAAATTTGCAGCACTAAGACACATGTTACATAGATTAAACAGAATCCCACTCAGTAAGAGAAACTATGAACAAGAAATGAACACGATCGTACAAATAGCTAGGAACAACGGGTATGACACACATGTGGTACACAGGCTCAATCAAAAAATAAAAACACAAATAAAAAACAAACACAACATTTCCACAATACAAAAGAACTCACAAGCTGAAAACTTACAAACACACTCAACAAACACACACAATGACAACACCACACAGAAAAGAACCAGATGGTACACCATGACCTACACACATGAACTAACACACAGAGTTGCAAACATCCTAAAGAGACAGGGCTTCAAAATAGCATATAAGCCTGGGCAAACCCTTCAATCACACCTAAGCCAGCCAGCTACCAAGAGGGACAAATTCCAACAATCAGGAATATATAAACTTGAATGTCAAAATTGTGATGCAGTATACATAGACATGACATGCAGGAATTTTGAAACAAGATACAAAGAACATATCAGATGTTGGAAGTATGAAACAAACCATTCCACATTTGCAGAGCATTTAAAACACTACAACCATCATCCTACAAACATGGAACAAGTAATGAAAATAATGAGAATAAGCAACCATGACAAACATCTTATACAAATGCAAGAAAACTTCCACATCCATAAAGCCATAGCAGAAAACAAACATGTGATAAATGAACAAACACACATCAGCACAGGCTCCTTACTACACTTAACAAGATACAAAGAACATATCAGATGTTGGAAGTATGAAACAAACCATTCCACATTTGCAGAGCATTTAAAACACTACAACCATCATCCTACAAACATGGAACAAGTAATGAAAATAATGAGAATAAGCAACCATGACAAACATCTTATACAAATGCAAGAAAACTTCCACATCCATAAAGCCATAGCAGAAAACAAACATGTGATAAATGAACAAACACACATCAGCACAGGCTCCTTACTACACTTAATAAAGGAAATGATAACAT
This sequence comes from Schistocerca americana, assembly GCF_021461395.2. Lineage (NCBI taxonomy): Eukaryota > Metazoa > Arthropoda > Insecta > Orthoptera > Acrididae > Schistocerca > Schistocerca americana. The sequence goes on from NC_060124.1 coordinate 146,695,531, forward strand.
AAAAAAAAGTATATAACACCAAAATACACACACACACACACACACACACACACACACACACACACACACACACACACACACACAAGCGCACACACAAATGCATACACGAACAGACCACAGATACTTCGATAGTTACACTCATAAGTTTGGCAGTAATATTCGATCTTTGGCAAAAACATTTGACAGTCGGCAACAGAAACCAAAACATTGCATTAAAAAAAGCGTTCAGTGCATAGTGCTGTGGAATGCAGAAAAAACAGCAAATTGGCGCTCATAGGAAGAAGAACAAGACCAAAAATGCAACGGGAGCGTAATATGTAAGAAACTGTCTACGCAACCTGTAAGTACAGTTCAAGACATTACTAGTTAATAGGAAATACCAACCACCAGAACTGTTTATAACCTATAGGCACAGTGACAAAAATGTAAATAAAATAGCTAACATATGTACATATTACAGGCCACTGATGATGCCTTGCAGAAAATAAAGGCGAAACGCGTATGGCACTAAAATTGTGTTTTATTCAGTTGCTGTCAGACGGTCCATAAGTGAAAATCATCAACATACCGTAGTATCAGCATCACCTGTTTTAATTCTGGTATTTTGCATTACTCTGGTTTTAATTGTGCTGTTCTACATCTTATAACATGTTTTCAAGACACTATTCATTTCGTTCAACTGCTCTACCAAGGCATGTGCCGTCTCTGGAAGAGAAAGTCTTCGGCCAACTGCAAACCTTTTATTTTTCCCTTCAACTTTATTTCTCTCTATAATTCCATGTTAGTTTTCTTTACTGCTTGCACATTGTACACAGGATAACTGTTAAGAAAGTGAGTCGAAACGTGAGACACCTTCCGAGTTATTTAAGTTAACCGATCCGCTCGTCGCGCACGTGAATTCCGAGGTGGTGTCGCCAAAAGTGTTCTTCATTTGGTTTCCTGAAACAGAACAAACGTAGCTTTTTCTCACGTAGCGTAAATGTATCACCGAAAACGTTTCATTTTAACTGCTGATGAGCATTTCAACAAGTAATTCACGGACTCGTTGTTGTCTGTGAATTACCGCATTTTAGCGCATGCAAGTGCTCACATCACAACTCTATCACTGAATGTCACAGTGCATTGCACCCGATTGTTTATGAGAAAGAGGCGACACTATTTCGAACTTTTTCCCCTTTCTACTTGATTGACTTTCTTGGATCCATAGATATAAAGATGTACACCCCTATAACATAGGATGACCGTTTCCCTCATAGTCTGCCTTATACACTGAGGCTGGTTATGGGATACCTCCTAATATCGAATCTCCTTTCGCCCGGCATAGCGTAGCAACCCGACGTGGCATGTACTCAACAAGTCGTTGAAAGACCTCCGCAGAAGTATTGAGCCGTTCTGCCTCTGTAGCTGTCATTGCGAACAAACAAGTACAAATGGGGTTATATATACACAGGTATTTCCATTGCAGGTCAGTACCAGACATTTGAATAAAATAGGGGTACATATAAGTCTAGGTGACAAACCCTTACTCTTCGAGATAATTATATAGGCATGAAACGGTCCTAAAATCGTGTAAAAGCGAATAATAATACTCTAAACACTTATTTGTGTGCACAATTTAACTAACAGGGAGGAAAATATGCACTGCCAATCAGACGCATGTAAGGTATGATTTAATTGTAAAAATAGTGAAAGGTGGGAAAGGTGGAAAGGAGTTATGTTTCCATAACACTGTATCGTCATAACTATAAAGTAACAAAGCGGAATAGGTTACTTAAACATCATACATAAAGATACGAAACACAAGTGAGGAGGAACTAGAAGAATGGTATGGAACCCAGTTAATATATTAAAAGGTAGTCAATGGTGTAAAATAAATACACATGTGTCAGTTCATGAAAATGCACATTCCATCAAGAGAAATTTAAGCTAACATGCCACCACAATGTACCATTTTAATGTCGGTGCCTCATTTATAGCCGTAACCCAGGTCTAAAATAATCTAATTCTAATAGGCCTGCATTAGTAAAAGAACGATCAAGAACATAACAGTGCTCTGTATAGAAATAAACAGTGTATTGTCAGTCAAAACAGTTCGTCATATTGTAAGTAGGCTGTTTAGGTTTTTTTATTGGTAACGCCACCTCTGTATGAAAATCACTGGCTGTGCTGTGTGCAGTCTGTGGCTGCTTTGCATTGTTGTAATACTCGCCATTGTAGTGTTAGGCAGCTGGATGTGAACAGCGCGTAGCGTTGCGCAGTTGGAGGTGAGCCGCCAGCAGTGGTGGATGTGGGGAGAGAGATGGCGGAGTTTTGAAATTTGTCATGAACTGCTATATTTATATATGATGATATCAAGGTAAATACATTGTTTGTTATCTATTAATATCTTTCATTTGCTAACTATCCCTATCAGTAGTTAGTACCTTCAGTAGTTTGAATCTTTTATTTAGCTGGCAGTAGTGGCGCTCGCTGTATTGCAGTAGTTTGAGCAGCGAAGATTTTTGTGAGGTAAGTGATTGGTGAAAGGTATAGTTTAATGTTAGTCAGGGCCCATTCTTTTGTACGAATTATTGAAAGTCAGATTGCGTTGCGCTAACAAAATATTGTGTGTCAGTTTAAGCACAGTCACATGTACAATTGTTCAAAGGGGACGATTCATATGTCGACCCTTAGCCGAGGATACCTCACTGGAATCTTCTGATTTTTTCTTGTAGTTTGTGTAATTAGTGTAGATTTTGTTTAGTGCTAGCTCGTAATTGTAGAGAGAATCTCCTTTGTAGTTGCAGTCTTTCATTGTTGTACAGTAAAACAGTTGTGGCATGCATGTAGATTTGCAGCAAGTATTTCGCAGCTGCAATTAACTAGATATTATTTTCAGTGCTATGTTAATGTGTTCCCTTATTTTTGATCTTCAAATTGTGTTTTTCTGTGTTGTGTGAAATACTGTGACAATAATGGCGTGTGAAAAACGTAATACTAGGCTCCAAAGTAAACTGAGAAATGACAGCGAAAATGAAAGCAGTATGTTAGCGCCACCGAGTAATGAATTAACTGATGTTCAAAGTAGTAATTTGGTAATTGTGCATATGGAAATGGAGCGGGCTGCAAACAATGGTGTAGACATTGAAACAGGTAGTGAACAGGGAAGCATTATCGATCGATCGGTCGGCAACAGCTCGCCTCAGGAATCCGAAATGACAGGACACAATTTCGCAAATACTGTAGATTCAGGTTTTGGATCATCACCGTTTTCTCAAATAAGTCAAGACACATTTTCTGCTTGTCAAAATGTGAATGTTGCCGGTGCAAATGCACTGCCGAAAAGCGTAGAGAAACAGATTCCAGACACTAATACACTATTATTGCAATTAATGCAACAAATGGAACAAAATCAGAGACAAATGGGACAAAATCTTAAAAAGTTAGACACAGTGGAACAAAATCTTAAAAAGTTAGACACAATGGAACAAAATCAGAGACAAACACAGCAACAGCTTCAAAAGTTAGACTCATTGGAACAAACTCTTGAACAAACGCGTGAAGATTTAACTACTGAGTTACATAACATTGAATCGAAATGTCAAAAAGTCTGTAATGACGTAAAAACTCAAATTTGTGAGCATTTTCAACCTATTTTTTCGCGGCATGAAAATGCATTACAGAATCACGAAGCAGCCATAAAAGAACTGCAAATTATTGTTCATGAAAATCATGAGACCTTGCAAGCTAGATTTGACTCAGTTGCATCTACCGATTCGGTTATGCAACTTGCAAAAACTCAGGAAAACTTTAAGGACACAGTAGATACTCTGAAACTTGGTTCAGAAAAACACACTGAAGAAATAAGTACACTATCGAAGAAAGTAGCCGAACTTTCGGATCAGTTCACTAACTTATCTACAAAGGTAGATGATAATCTGAACGACACAAAACCGGTAGTCTTTAATGACACAGAAGAGTGTGAACAAATTAGGAAATTCAAACAAAATCAGAATCAAATCAATACGCAACACCAAAGAGAAATCCGGGAAGTACAAGATCAGCTGACTCAGGTAATACAAGAATTACGTATTTCAGAGGCCACTCGCGCTCCAATACGGGAAGAGGGATTTAGAAATACGGAACAACCACAAAATAATAACACAAGACACTTCGGAAATTATGAAAGAAATTGGCAATGTGCACCGAATTTTGAAATGGAACGGCCGACACGACCTAACAATGACCGATATGCGACTCGCCGACATGATGATTTTGACTATAAGCTGTTCATTACTACACGGAAATTCAAAACATTTAAGAATTCTGGCAACGACATTCATCCACAAGCATGGCTCCATCAATTCTCTCATTGTTTTCCTCCCAACTGGTCGTTAGAACACAGATTAGAATTTATGTGTGGCTACTTGGAGAATGAACCAGCTGTAAGAATGCGATCGGTAATTCACGATTGCCACACTGAAGGAGAGTTTTACCATGCCTTCCTCTCAGCATATTGGTCTCAAGCCACACAAGACCGATTAAAACATAGCATCATAATGATGAAATGTTTCGAACAATCTGAATTTTCCAGTCTTATGAAATATTTTGAAGACATGTTGCATAGGAATCAGTATCTTTCAAACCCATACAGCCCCTCAGAACTCATCCGCATTTGCTTAATCAAACTGCCTGAACATTTACGACATATTATTTTGGCAGGACGTTGCAAAGACGACATTGAAGCATTTCAGGGACTCTTACAAGAATTAGAAATTGACACTGACAATCGCGGAACGCGAAACCAGGAACACAACAATTACAGGTCACATCCGTCGCAATTCCGCGATGAAAGAAGTAATAACTTGACACGACAAGGCTATTCTCACAACACAAATCGTGACCAAAACAGACACCACCCGTATGACAACCGTTGGCAGAGTAGTAATAACTACAGGGAAAGATCACCTCTCCATGGTAATGACTATCACAGAGACAATAAGAGAAACAGACAATATGGGAACCAAAATAAATACTATCAAGGGAGACAGAATAACTTTAGACGCAACGGACCAGCGCGCAGTTACGATTCAGGGAGAAATTCTCCACCATGTGACCGACAAGAAAGAAACTACAGGAACTATCGACATGACGACAGACGATGTGATCGTAACGACAGACCTGAATTGCATCAGAACTGGCGGGATTCAAACAGAGCAGGGCCCTCTCGTCACGGTGAATTTGTAGAAGTTAGGTCTCCAAATCCCAATAACGACGCTCGCCAACAAAGAGACAATAGGCAATGACTCACACCGCTGGCAGCCACAAAACGTTCTTATGACACTAACGACGCAGCTGCCGTAGCTAGTAATTACGTAAAAATGGAAGACATTAGGGACATCTTACTCCAAGAACACGACGTAAAACATAACAACATTGCATATCCTGTGGTTCACATTACAGTAAATGACATAAAATTTACGGCAGTACTTGACTCTGGCAGTCCCATTTCAGTAATCAGTGAAACAGCCTTTAGCAAATGCAACAAATCGAACGATTGCCCCACACTTCCGTTACGTAAGATTAAATTACAAGGTGCAATCTTTAGAAAAAGTGTAGATGTACGCCAACAAACCAATTTAGAATTCTTTTGTCAAAGCCACAGCTTCTCTATGAACTTTCTCATTGTTCCATTATTGTCGACGGAAATTATATTGGGAGTAGACTTTTTGAATGAATTCAAAGCAATCTTAAACGTTCACGATGCTGAAATAAGTTTAGAGAAGGAAGGTAAGTCAATAGCTTTGAAATTTGAAGATTGGCTCTCAAACCATGACGAAGAAATCAATCGGCTTTACCTTCTGTTGGACAACAGTTCGGAATTTTCTACGGAACTAGACACTAACAATCACTCTGCAAGAACTGACAGGGATGATATCGACGGCATATTTGAAATTAATGAGTTAATTCAGAATAAAATTCAAACAATTGAGAATTGTAATGACACTGATAGGCAGGACCTTTTTGAGATTTTACAAGCACATTCCACAGTTTTTACTCATAAAACAGGAACAATCAAGGGATTTCAATACCAATTTCGTGTTCGTGAGCATACTAAATTTTGTGTTAGACCATGTGTAATTCCAGCACATTATAGGGACCGTGTTAGAACAGAAATACAATCTATGCTTGACGAGGGCATTATTGAGCCTGCAGTAAGCTCATACAACAATCCATTACATGTTGTTGAGAAGAAAAATGGATCGATCAGGCTTGTCTTAGATTCGAGACAAATCAATACGATCATTATTCCTGAAACAGACAGGCCGCAAACGTTAGAAGAACTTCTTCAAAATTTTAATGGTGTAAAAGTGTTGTCTTCCATTGATCTCAGATCCAGCTTCTATCAGATCGAACTTCATCCAGAATGTAGAAAATACAAAGCTTTCCTTTGTTTCGGCGTTTGTTATCAGTTTCGGAAACTTCCCTTTGGTTTGAACATTTCTTCAGCAGTATTCATTCGCGGGCTCAATTCCATATTACCTGAGTTCTTAAAACGTCACATCATCTTATATGTGGACGATATTCTAATAGCAGAAGCTTCATGGGAACTACATAATCGCATCCTCAACAGTTTGTTACGTATTTTTGCAGAATCTGGAATTACAGTTAACTTGGAAAAGTCTGAATTCGGTAGGTCAAAGGTGAGGTTTTTGGGACATATTATTTCTTCTGAAGGCATTCAGCCGGATCCTGAAAAGTTAGAAGCAATCAGAGCCATTCCAGTTCCATCCACAAAAAGAAAAGTCCGCAGTTTTCTAGGTCTCGTAAATTTTTACCGTCGTTTTCTGAATATGCAAATTCTTGTTACACCAAAACTTTGTTCTCTCACTGGAAAAAATACTATTTGGAACTGGGACGAACAAGCACAGTTGGAATTCAATTCTTTGAAAGAAGCGTTACTTCACGCGCCAATCTTAGCTCATCCAGATCTGTCACAATATTTCTGCCTTAGCACGGATTCTTCTAAAGTCGGTCTTGGTGCCCATTTATTTCAAGAAGCCATAGAAAATGACACTACCATTCAGAAAACCATTGCTTTTGCTAGCCGAGTGCTAACAAAATCTGAAAAAAATTATTCCGTTACTGAATTAGAAGCTTTAGCTATCGTTTGGGCATTTAACAAATTCCGTTTCTTTCTTTCTGGTAAGCACGTAAAAGTATACAGTGATCATCGTGCATTACAATTTCTTATGTCTTCAAAATTAAATCATGACAGGTTTCTGTTGGGCATTGTTTCTGCAAGAATTCCGCTTCACAATAGTCTACATTCCCGGCAAGGAGAACATTGTTGCGGACGCACTGTCACGCGCACCGGCTGGGCTTGAGAAAAGTACCACAGAAGGCAACCTCGAGAAAAATTTCAGTATTCTTTACATTCAGAAAGTCGCCTTTGAAAACTTCATCACCACATCTTTAAAGGACATTGCTCATGAACAAGATAAAGATCCGATTTGGAAAGACATCAAGAGCAAATGGCATGAAAAGACACACACACAGATTCGGCATTATTATCTGGTTTGAAACAACATACTGTTCAAACGCTGCACTGTTGATGACAAGCTATGGGTACTTTGCATTCCTGACGATTTTGTTAATAAGCCCATTTGGTACATTCATTTCAGCTACGCACATTTTGGTCCACGAAAATGTTATCATATTCTTCGAACGACTTGTTATTTTAACAATATGGAAAAAAGAATTCGAAGAGTCTTGTCTATTTGTAAACTTTGTCAAAAGGCGAAACCATCTACTGTCTCACATCGTGCTCCATTGTTTCCTATTGTTCCTTCTAAATTAAAAGAATTTGCTGCTGTTGATCTCTTGGGACCGCTTGTCAGAACACCCAATGGATTTTCGTACGTTCTAGTCACTGTTGAACTTACTTCAAAAGTTGTTTCTTTCACTCCGTTACGTAAAGCCACTGGACGATCTGTATCCAACGCCTTTGTTAAAAATTTCTTACGTGAAGTTGGCCACGTTGCTAAAGTCATTTCAGATAACGGACCGCAATTTAGATCTGCTGTTTGGTCACGCACGCTTCGGAATCATAAAATCAAACCTGTTTTTATTTCATTGTACTCACCACATTGCAACCCGTCTGAACGGATTATGAAAGAAATCAATAAGCTTTGCAGACTTTATTGTCACAGAAAGCATCAGCATTGGGACAGATATCTACAATTATTTCAAAATGTGCTGAATGAAATGCCTCATGATTCCACTGCTTTACCACCTACTCTTGTACTGAAGAATGAAGAACCACCAAACAGAATCAGAGAGCTTGTACCTTTCCCGAATAAACGTAAACTTCGACACAAAGACATAATTGATTTGGCTCTCAAAAATATAAAATCTGCAGCAGACAAAAGGAGAAAACTACACGGTAAAGCAAATGCAAAGAAATTGTATATTGGTCAGAAAGTTCTCATTAAAGCTCATTCATTGTCACATAAGAAGAAACACTTGAGTCACAAATTCTTTCTAGTTTACAATGGACCTTACAGAATCCGACGTATATCTGATGATAATTGCGTTGAAGTTGAAACTCTGCGTACTAGGAAGAGTAAAGGTTTACACCACATTTCACATGTAAAACCGTTTATTGAAAGATAATCTGCTTTTTAACTTAGTCTTTGTCATAAAATTTTTAGCTTCACATTACTAATATGCTTTGTCAGACTTAGAATCTGTTAACATACAATAATGTTTAAAGTTAAATATCCAATCAAGAATCAAGAGAACTTATTTAAACAGAAATGACGAATGCATTGTTATAGTGAACAGACGTCACAGTGTTATTGTGTGTGTACATTCTTGCTTGTTAGTTGCACGATTATGGAACGACTATAAGGCTTACATATTTAGAACATTTACCAGTACTGCTAATGAGATTTTAATGCAACATTTTGGTTGACTTGAAAATATATTCTGGATTTAAAGTACTTTCTGTGAGATACCAGATGACACAGTGTTAGTTTATGTGACAGCTACACAATTTTATCACGACGCTACTAATGAGTGACAATTTACAATGTTGCTTTTGCAGTGTTTCTGTTTTATATCTGCACAGTTTTCTGTTTTATTCTGGAAAGTAAAACAGGTTTTAGTAGTAACTTTTGTGGTATAGCTACAATGAGACTGCCTTTTCCGTAGCACAACAATACGTTACAGCACAGTACTTTCCTCATCACGGCAATAAGCGTAATAACTTAGACATTTATACGCAAAGCATTTCACTTTTGTTTATCATGAGGTAAGTACATTGACTTCTGCAGAACTTAGCTTCCGGAGGACGATAACTACGACACTTCCACAGAGATTATGTTGCAACAAGATGCACATTTAGCGCTACAGGACATGTATTTGAGTGATTGATTTTGTACTTAAAATATTTATTTTTAAAGATATTTGGAGTACAATGATACAAAGGTTTTCCGTGATACATTTCATTCCATTGCTGTAATCTGTAATGCCTGAGGGTATAATTACATTAATCCTCAGGGGGGTACACGCTTACTTCGTGTACCATGTGTGTGGCAACCACAAGGAACCCTAGCTAATATGGTATTTGCTTATACAACTTTACACATCGGTACCATATTTCTCTAACACACAAATTACACAGCTATCTGATCATTTAACTGAGAGATAAACATTTTTTTACTACATCAGTGACACATGTTTACGCAATACACAGTTGGGTAACTTCACACTTATGAAACTGTATTTTGTCTGTACTTTGTAAACTGTTCATATTTTTTCGGAACCATTGTGATACTATGAGAGCTTTTAATGATATATTTGGTAAGGGAGCATGATTTTAAAGTACGTTTGAGGTAGATGACACTATTGAAATGAGCAGAGAATTTTTTTTAGGTTTTGAAATTATTACAGAAAGCTACGACGTTTTTGAGATTTGACTGAGGTGTTATGATGTTATTATTACGACGACGATGTGTACTATGCTGTTGAGATATGTTTATGATCAATAAGATGATGCTACCGTATATGAGGAATAAGAAGTATGCTGGAAACCAAGAATCGTACTTTAAGAGTTATGAAATGTGCGTAAATGCGTGACTGTATCACAATGCTGATGAATATTTTATTTGGACACTTATATTTATAGGATTTTCTTTCTACAGATTTGCAACGCTAATTCTTGACCTGTGAAATATTTTTATGTGAGACTGTCACTGTAGCGGAAACTGCTGTCATAAATATTTCCGTAAGAAAGTTAAGTGACCACCTGCACGTGCGTTGTCGGCACACCGCTGTGTCAGACACTTGGAGAACAAGCCATTAGGGTGTGCCTTTCCGGAAGCACAGGTAGGAAAAAAAAAAAAAAAAAAAAAAAAAAAAAAAAAAAAAAAAAAAGGGGGAGGCCATTTCCTTGTTGAAAGCATACTGTGGAGCTCGTAATTTATGATATTTACTGAAATGCCTAATGGAATGACGAGAAATATTTTTACATCTGCACACCTGATTACGACAAGCGTCTTTCTACGAGAGTTGAGAGAATTTCTATTAACTTATGAAATTTCACATGACTATTGAATGATATTTTTATGCTTTGGTTTGCGTAATTGCTTATTTCATTTGATACCTGTTTTCCAGCTGTGTTACAGCATTAGTTTTATAAAATAAACTTAGATGCATTTGCTAATGTGAACATTTTCTGTCAACAGATCTATTAAATGATAATTTTGTAATCCATATTCGTTAAAAAAAGGAGCACTTGGAAAGGAAAGAACAATAAGAAGGGACTAGTAACAGTAACTGGACACATAATTTTCTTTTCAAGTACATGGTAATATTTCTTTTACAATAAGTTGTTGTGGTGCACCACTTTAATTACTTAGACATTAAGATGTGACTATACATTTCCCTTATCTGCATTGTTGTCTTTAGTGTACTATTTTTTCTGCTTGAGCTATGTCATGTTTAGATATAAGCTGCAGTTTGCCAGGCATAGTGCTACTGAACTTTAATTTGTGGTACTCTGCTAAGCCAGATTTATTTTTTTGTTTGCTGCGCATTGCCTCATATTAGTTGTAATGTTGAATTGCTTGGTAATTTAGATTTACTGTAGCTTGCTTTGCGATTTTCCATTTTTTTTCATTGCTGTTTATATTAATTGTTTTATGTGCTGCTGCATTGCCTCGTCCCTTAGTTTAGCGTCTGAGCTCAGTAGATTTAAGTTAGCTTAAGAGGGGGTAGACTATATAAGAAACTGACTAAGAAGAATAGGTAAAGAATGCATTGCGAAGTTATATGAAAACGATTTGGGCCCAAATGAGTATTGTACAATCAGAAATAATTATTTTGAAAGAAATATGAACAGAATACAGAAAGCAGGCTTAGATAGGACTTTTTGGGAATAATGATGAACAAAGGGAGATCTCCATGCAAATGCAAAATACTGCAGTAAAACAAACCCTGTCCTTTCCCTTTTGTGTTATCCCACTATATGTTTGTGTACCCTTGTGTATTTGTTTTCTTCCTGTCTCTGTGTACTGTTTCATAGAACTTTTTTCTCTTCTAATACTAAGTTACATTCCCTATGATGAGGAATACTGTTATCCTCAAATACAATTGGCATTAATAATGTGTTATTTACTTTGTAAAGATGTTTAGGCATTATTTATTCTGTTTTGTGTTAATGCTCATGTGTGAAGTTGATGTTTCGAAAGTTATTCTGATCTTTTATGTATGTACTCATGTCATAATTCCTGTAACACTGATGTATATGTCTATTTCTATTCTTTTGTAAAGCCTGTTTTACTACAAATGTTATCTGTATTGTTATGTTCCTTAATGATGTATTTTGTGCCTTTGTTATTGTATTCTTATGTTATAAAATTGCACTTGACACCAGTTCATCATATTATTAACTTGTAAGTTCCATTTCACTGCACACGTTTCTGTTGGTCGTAGTATATGGACAATATGTGAGAAGTAGGGACTGATAGTGTTTGCACGTGTGTTAATGATTCAGCAAGGGACTGGATAACAGCATTGCTGGTTCTAAGGACAATTCCAGAAACTTTGTGAGTGCAAAAATGGTGGTTTATGGACTTGCTCTATTCTCCGCAAGATGGTGAATGTGCACCTGCACAATCGCAACAGATGGCTGCTGGCCATCTCTACAAGGACTACAGTGGGTCTGCACCTCTGGTGGCCCACCAATACCATTATCTCTACAAGGACTACAGTGGGTCTGCATCTTTGATGACCCACCAATACCATTTTTTCTACAAGGACTGCAGTGGGTCTGCACCTCTGGTGGCCCACCAATACCACAATCTCTACCAGGACTCCAGTGGGTCTGCTCTGTGATGACCTACCTACCAATATTCTTCAAAACTTCGAATGACTCTGCTGTGGGTTTGCTCTGTTGTGGCCCATTACTTGTCTGCATGTCAAGAGTCAGCACTGTCTTTCCATTGGAAGGACAACACCACTTCTTCAAGACAGCATGGAAATCCACTACTTCTGTGTGCATTTTCTTTTACTGCTCAGACTTTGAGAAAAACTCTGCATTTTTACTGTGATGAACAATCTGGACTGTCTTTATGGACTGTGAGAAATTTTTAGCTTTTGACCAACATTATATCAATAAGTGTGTGCATTTGATTTCCTCGTTATTGTAATTATGAAAAATTTTTTTCAAATCTGTATTGACCACTGCCCAATCCAATTTGTAAAAATTTTTTGTGGGGAGCATGGGGGCTATGTAAGTAGGCTGTTTAGGTTTTTTTATTGGTAACGCCACCTCTGTATGAAAATCACTGGCTGTGCTGTGTGCAGTCTGTGGCTGCTTTGCATTGTTGTAATACTCGCCATTGTAGTGTTAGGCAGCTGGATGTGAACAGCGCGTAGCGTTGCGCAGTTGGAGGTGAGCCGCCAGCAGTGGTGGATGTGGGGAGAGAGATGGCGGAGTTTTGAAATTTGTCATGAACTGCTATATTTATATATGATGATATCAAGGTAAATACATTGTTTGTTATCTATTAATATCTTTCATTTGCTAACTATCCCTATCAGTAGTTAGTGCCTTCAGTAGTTTGAATCTTTTATTTAGCTGGCAGTAGTGGCGCTCGCTGTATTGCAGTAGCTTGAGCAGCGAAGATTTTTGTGAGGTAAGTGATTGGTGAAAGGTATAGTTTAATGTTAGTCAGGGCCCATTCTTTTGTACGAATTATTGAAAGTCAGATTGCGTTGCGCTAACAAAATATTGTGTGTCAGTTTAAGCACAGTCACATGTACAATTGTTCAAAGGGGACGTTTCATAATATGTGTAAAATACTTGTAGTTCTACTAACAAATAATTACTAAAGAAGAGTACACACTAAGATATACAAAGTATAACTGTTGTATTGTTATACAGGGTGGTCCATTGATCGTGACCGGGCCAAATATTCCACGAAATAAGCGTCAAACGAAAGAACTACAAAGAATGAAACTTGTCTGGTTTGAAGGGGAAACCATATGGCGCTATGGTTGGCCCGCTAGACGGCGCTGCCATAGGTCAAACGGATATCAACTGCGTTTTTTTAAAAATAGGAACCCCCAGTTTTTATTGCATATTCGTTTAGTACGTAAAGAAATAATTATGTTTTAGTTGGACCACTTTTTTCGCTTTGTGATAGATGGCGCTGTAATAGTCAAAAACATATGACGCACAATTTTAGACGAACAGTTGGTAACAGGTAGGTTTTTTAAATTAAAATACAGAACATAGGTACGTTTGAACATTTTATTTCGGTTGTTCCAATGTGATACATCTACCTTTGTGAACTTATCATTATTGAGAACGCATACTGTTACAGCGTGATTACCTGTAAATACCACATTAATGCAATAAATGCTCAAAATGATGTCCGTCAACCTCAGTGCATTTGGCAATACGTGTAACGATATTCCTCTCAACAGCGAGTAGTTCTCCTTCCGTAACGTTCGCACATGCATTGACAATGCGCTGATGCATATTGTCAGGCGTCGTCGGTGTCTCACGATAGCAAATGTCCTTCAACTTTCCCCACAGAAAGAAATCCCGGGACGTCAGATCCTGTGAACGTGCGGGCCATGGTATAGAGCTTCAACGACGAATCCACCTACCATGAAATATGCTATTCAATTGGAAGTACATCGCCATTCCGTCATGCAGTGAAACATCTTGTAGTAACATCGGTAGAACATTACGTAGGAAATCAGCATACATTGCACCATTTAGACTGCCATCGATAAAATGGGCGCCAATTATCCTTCCTCCCATAATGCCGCTCCTTTCATTAACCCGCCAATGTCGCTGATATTCCACTCGTCGCAGCCATCGTGGATTTTCCATTGTCCAATAGTGCATATTATGCTGGTTTACGTTACCGCTGTTGGTTAATGACGCTTCGTCGCTAAATAGAACGCGTGCAAAAAATCTGTCATCGTCCCGTAATTTCTCTTGTGCCCAGTGGCAGAACTGTACACGACGTTCAAAGTCGTCGCCATGCAATTCCTGGTGCATAGAAATATGGTACGGGTGGAATCGATGTTGATGTAGCATTCTCAACACCGACGTTTTTGAGATTCCCGATTCTCGCGCAATTTGTCTGCTTCTGATGTACGGATTAGCCGCGACAGCAGCTAAAACACCTACGTGGGCATCATCATTTGTTGCAGGTCGTGGTTCGCGTTCACATGTGGCTCAACACTTCCTGTTTCCTTAAATAACGTAACTATCCGGCGAACGGTCAGGACATTTGGATGATGTCGTCCAGGATACCGTTGGGCATTTTGATCTCAATAGCCGTACATCAACACGACCTTTTCCGCAATTGGTAAACGGTCCATTTTAACACGAGTAATGTTTTTCGAAGCAAATACCCTCCACACTGGTGGAATGTTACGTGCTACCACGTACTTATACGTTTGTGACTATTACAGCGCCATCTATCACAAAGCGAAAAAAGTGGTCCAACTAAAACGTTCGTATTTGTTTACGTACTACACGAATATTAATAAAAATGGGCGTTCCTATTTAAAGGAACGCAGTTGCTATCCGTTTGACCTATGGCAGCGCAATCTAGCGGGCCAGCCATAGCGCCATCTGGTTTCCCCCTTCCTGCTAGACGAGATTCGTTGTTTGTAGTTTTTTCGTTTGATGTTTATTTCGTGAGGTATTTGGCCCGGTCGCTATCAATGGACCACCCTGTATGTAATCTATTCAAGGGTTGACATAAGTCAACAATAATCATTGAAACGCCTAATGACCGAGCCACTTGGATGAGTGATGTTGAAACGTCCCCTTTGAACAATTATACAAGACTGTGCTTAAACTGACACACAATATTTTTAGCGCAACGCAATCTGACTTTCAAAAATCCCTGCAAAAGAATGGCCCTGAGTAACATTAAACTATACCTTTCAGAAATCACTTACCTCACAAAAATCTTCATTACTCGAACTACTGCAGTACAGCGAGCGCCACTACTGCCAGCTAAATAAAAGATTCAAACTACGGAAGGCACTAACTACTGATAGGGATAGTTAGCAAATGAAAGATATTAATAGAGAACAAACAATGTATTTACCTTGATAGTCATAATAAATATAGCAGTTCATGACAAATTACAAAACTCCGCCATCTCTCTCCCCACATCCACCACTGCTGGCGGCTCACCTCCAACTGCGCAACGCTACGCGCTGTTCACATCCAGCTGCCGCTGCCCAACACTACAATGGGAGACAACAATGCAAACTCGCCACAGACTGCACACAGCACAGCCAGAGCGCTACGTAACGTTGCCAATAAGAAAACATAAACAGCCTACTTACAATGTCTAACATTTATATCATCACTACAAAATGGTTCAAATGGCTCTGAGCATTATGGGACTTAACTTCTAAGGTCATCAGTCCTCTAGAACTTAGAACTACTAAAACCTAACTAACCTAAGGATGTCACACACATCCATGCCCGAGGCAGGATTCGAGCCTGCGACCGTAGCGGTCGCGCGGCTCCAGACTGTAGCGCCTAGACCTGCTCGGCCACCCTGGCCGGCTCATCACTACACCCTAAGTGCTCACTCATTTCTGCTATCCTTATAAACCTGTTCTCGTATAAATTTTATACAAGAACAGATTTATAAGAATAGGAGAAGTGAGTGAGTAATTATGGTGTATATCGATTTCCCATGACTTTTGTCACCTCAGTGTAAAACTAAATACAAACTCATGAAGCCGTCACAGATCTTTGCCCACAGACAAATGGTGCATGTTACTGTTGTGATGACATTGTGAAGTAGGTCTGTGTGGCGTCGTGTGAATAAGAGGACGTGCGTGAGGCAGGTACAATGCAGTAAAGTGTCAGGAATTATCGCCCGAATACACGTGGCATGGTGATGGCCCTATCCTTTCTGCAACTTGGAAAGTGCTGTACGATTAACTGGAAACCTGTAGACTGCGGATATTATTTCGGCTGCGCTGTGTACAGGTTCGCAACCACCTAGGCTTCGCTTGCAATCTGTTTAGTAAAATTACAGACAATCTTTTCTAGAGATGCGGGACAATATTTTATTTAATAGAACGTCAAGATCATTAGACCCTCTCCTCGGCTTATAGACAACTATGATTACGGCCAATCTGCATGCACAGGTACCACTGACCTAGCTTGAGTTCAGTAAAAGCAGTTTCCTTGTTTCATAAGGGTGACGTAATGAGAAACGCAATAAGTTAAAGAGCATAGTACAGTATCTCTAACTTGTGGGCAGAAGCCAGAACGATTGTAGAAGGTTTAAGGAGCCTGCCGATCTTGCGAACCACTGTTAACAGTATTCTATGCATCCACTGTTGCCAGTTGGCGCCACGATTCCAGTTGGATGCTTAATGGACGGAATGTGCGTCGATACCTGTGTAGTTGTACAGAGTAATTTACTGTAGTTGAAAGTGGTTCTGGTGTGTCTGAATTGCCAGAGAACACGCGAGGGCAGAGGGGTGATGCGTCTCCACTGCGTCACAGTTCCTTTTCGTCGGCCCTTCCCATATTGCCGTTCATCACTTGTAATAATTCTGTGCTGATCTAATAATTCTGTGCTCATCTATCTGCGTTAGATCAGAAATTTCATGTAAAAATTCATTTCTAAAAACTTATTATGGAATGGAGGTTTGAACAGAAAATGTGCGTTATGAAGGTATCGTTCAGGCTGAAACACAACAACAATAAACTTCCACAAATGTAGCAGAATACTTTATGCAGTTGTTTTCATATATGACTTTACACTGAAACCCCACACTGTTTTTAATCCCGGCACGAATTTTTGCACAGCTAGTGTCGACTCAGATAGACATCAGCTTGAAGATATATTGACATATGTTTTCGAGTGGGGCCCGCCTTTAGCAAACACTATTTTGTTTTTGTGCCAGACATGTTTCACTGGAGCTCCAGCATCATCAGTGCGTTCTTTTATTGTTATGGCTTCTTACCACATGGTGTGGTTTTCCTGCTGTATTAAGTTTTTATAATGTCTGTTTTTCTTTGCAGTTTGTCTACCGCAAGGTTTCTTTTTTCGTCATCTTCTTCATTGCCAAGTTCAGTGTTTTTAGTTGTCACTATCACTGTCACTGTCTATGTTGTGTACACAGCTCCACGTAGTCAGCGCGTACACAACTTTCTCACTAGAGCGCATCCCGCTAAGCAGAACAGCGCAGGCGCAGCGCTCGTCCGTCTCCGTACTACGAGATGGCGCTGCCATAGAGACAGACCAAATTCTGCTTCCACCGATCCGCGTATTAAGATGTAACGCAGCCAATGAGATTGATGCTAACGTAAAACCTTTTCTCCTCGCGGATCACACGCGCGCAGTAATACATGAATGCGCGAGGTATTGTAACGAGTGTACAGACCTCTGATTAGTCAGTCTGCATTTGTCTGCACCTTTCTGTACCAGTCTGCAAGAGTCTGTACCAGTCTGTCCGAGTTCTACATTTGTCTGTACCAGTCTATAGTCAAGTTTCAGTCTGCGCCTAAAAATATTACCATATTCCTGTATATAGCCATGAAGATAAATGGCTCAAATGGCTCTGAGCACTATGGGACTTAACATCTTAGGTCATCAGTCTCCTAGAACTTAGAACTACTTAAACCTAACTAACCTAAGGACATCACACACATCCATGCCTGCGGCAGGATTCGAACCTACGACCATAGCAGTTCCGCGGTTCCGGACTCTAGCGCCTAGAACCGTGAAGATAAATGTATAGACACTTTCGTCAAGTATCAGAGATATGTGAGTATAAGATTAACGTACCAATACCAAAGGAACTCCAGATTGTCAATTGTAAATAGCATCCAGAACCAAGTTAAGCAATTTTATGCCTGTTATTATTTTAATAAATGTGTGTGAAAATTAATCAAGTTCTGTTTAAAGTTGGTCACCGTCATTCTGCTACTGTAAGTGTGCAAGTGGCATTTCTATCGTCTGACCTAACGGCAGAAGATAAACAAGCCACGATAAGACCACGAGACATATTACTGACACTTGCCTACTTCGTTAGAGCGACAAGTCAAATAATCTGTGTGTACCGAAGGTCTTACAGTGCGCACTCCACAGTCTATCAGTTGGGATAACCGCTGATAGTGACAGTGACAGTGATAGTAACAGTGACAACTCAAAACACTCAACTTGACAATGAAGAAGATGACGAAAAAAGAAACCTTGCAGGCGCCAAACTGCAAAGAAAAACAGACACTATAAAAACGTAAAACAGCAGGAAAACCTCACCATGTGGTAAGAAGCCATAACAATAAAAGAACGCACTGATGATGCTGCAACTGCAGTGAAACATGTCTGGGGCAAAAACAAAATAGTGTTTGCAAGCAAAACATATGTCATTGTTAAAGCAAACGCAGACAAAAGGAGCTTCAACATCAAGAAAAAGATTTATTATTCGCCTCGTAACATTCCGTCTATATAAATCACCTAGTAGATAGTGTCGGAAGTTCCATGCGGCTTTTCGCGGATGATGCTGTAGTATACAGAGAAGTTGCAGCATTAGAAAATTGTAGCGAAATGCAGGGAGATCTGCAGCGGATAGGCACTTGGTGCAGGGAGTGGCAACTGACCCTTAACATAGACAAGTGTAATGTATTGCGAATACGTAGAAAGAAGGATCCTTTATTGTATGATTATATGATAGTGGAACAAACACTGGTAGCAGTTACTTCTGTAAAATATCTGGGAGTATGCGTGCGGAACGATTTGAAGTGGAATGATCATATAAAATTATTTGTTGGTAAGGCGGATACCAGGCTGAGATTCATTGGGAGAATCCTTAGAAAATGTAGTCCATCAACAAAGGAGGTGGCTTACAAAACACTCGTTCGACCTATGCTTGAGTATTGCTCATCAGTGTGGGACCCGTACCAGATCGGGTTGACGGAGGAGATAGAGAAGATCCAAAGAAGAGCGGCGCGTTTCGTCACAGGGTTATTTGGTAAGCGTGATAGCGTTACGGAGATGTTTAGCAAACTCGAGTGGCAGACTCTGCAAGAGAGGCGCTCTGCATCGCGGTGCAGCTTGCTGTCCAGGTTTCGAGAGGGTGCGTTTCTGGATGAGGTATCGAATATATTGCTTCCCCCTACTTACACCTCCCGAGGAGATCACGAATGTAAGATTAGAGAGATTCGAGCGCGCACGGAGGCTTTCCGGCAGTCGTTCTTCCCGCGAACCACACGCGACTGGAACAGGAAAGGGAGGTAATGACAGTGGCACGTAATGTGCCCTCCGCCACACACCGTTGGGTGGCTTGCGGAGTATAAATGTAGATGTAGATGTAGGTGCAGAGTGCTGCTGCTCACTGTAATAAACGCTTACTAATGATTCGGATGACCAACTGCCATGGACGACTGCCTTCGACCGAGCGAGGTGGCGCAATGGTTAACACACTGGACTCGTATTAGAGAGGACGAAGCTTCACATTCTTATCCGGGCATCCAGATTTAGGTTTTCCGTGATTTCCCTACATCGCTGCAGGCAAATGCCAGAATGGTTCCTTTGAAAAGGGCACATACGATTTAATTCCTCATCCTTCACTGCTCCGAGCTTGTGCTTCGGCTCTGATAACCTCACTGTAGACGGGACATTAAACTTTAACCTTTTTCCTTTCCTTGCTATTGCCCATGACTGATAGCTCTCTGCAAAGGCCAACGAACCAGCGCTATGGACAGCTTCGTGGGGAGGTCGACAGCAATACTATGTCACTGCCTACTGTCCGCCTAGGAATATCGGCTTATACTGCATTCAAAGTGGCACCGACAATGGTCATCTCAAATGCCCGATAACGTCGGCTGATAGCCTGGTCAAGGTGTTACCTATTTCCTTAGTCAGTTTTTGGCTTGGAGGTTAGAAGCCATTCAACTTGTGAAGCAGGTTAGATTTTAACCTCCAATGGCAGAATGGATACCGCGACGCCTCTGTATAAGAAGACGAGTGCTGCAATGTGGCGTTTGCAATTAAAAACGGGCCGAATGCGTGTAGATGAGCTATATTTCTCTCGGAATGAACATGGGATGTACTGTATACACTGTCCTCAGTTGCAGCAATTACCTGGTAAGATTTACAAATATATGAGGTGAAAGGTCGTGTCACAACAGTCAAAAACTCTTGAACTTTGTGACTCCACTTTCCTTCTCCCACTGCCGATTAGTGTCTGAAGGGGCCACCACCTTTGGAGGTGATTTACCATATTCGCTGTTTTTCATATTTAAACCTGTATTTATGGTTTCAGTGATACGCCCCATTGAGGACCTCTCCAAAACACGTTGTTTCCAGTATGGTTTATTATGATACAGTGACAGGCAGTGTGACTTCGGTGTACAAAGGTTTCGGCAATGAGGTTATGAGCACATAATCGATAATTCGCCCTGGTGAAAGTAGATGGTCCCCGTATAAGATTTTTTCACTCTGCAGCGGAGTGTGCGTTGAGACGAAACGTCCTGGCATGTTAACACTGTGGGCACGGCCCGAGACTCGAACTCGGGACATGTGCCTTTCGCGGGGAAGTGCTCTACCAGCTGAGCTACCCAAGCACATTCGCTTTGAA
Source organism: Schistocerca americana (assembly GCF_021461395.2). Taxonomy (NCBI): domain Eukaryota; kingdom Metazoa; phylum Arthropoda; class Insecta; order Orthoptera; family Acrididae; genus Schistocerca; species Schistocerca americana. Next base: position 146,716,669 of record NC_060124.1, read on the forward strand.
CTTTGGAAGGTACGAGACGAGGTACTGCTGGAAGTAAAGCTGAGAGCACTGGTCGAGATTGGTGCTTGAGTATCTCATTTAGTACAGTATTTGCCTATGAAAGGTAAAGGTCCCGAGTTCGAATCTCAAACACAGCTTCAATCTGCCATGATGTTTCAGAGTAGATGAGGTTTATATTATATGATGCACAGATAAAATTTGTGTGTGAGAAAGCAAGTATTACATAATTAATGAAAGATATAGTTTCCTAGAAATGGCAGTGGTATGTGTCTCACCTCCTATTGACACAATCGTCTCAGGACGTCAGTTGTCCTTGGTGGGTTCACAGTTTCAAGGGTCGCACGAGAAAAAGATTGAAAGATTTGATGAATGAATGGTTGGATGGGTGGTATGTCTTATTCTCGACAAGCGTCGAGGGCGTACACGGATGCATCTGAGTGAGTGCCTGACGCTTGTATCATAACCATTTCAAAATCGGCTCTGTGGCTGCATTAGGTAGTGATATTAGAAAATAAAGTAGCAATTGGTATTGTAAACTGTTTGCAATTAATTATTACAGTTGGGGATATTGTTCAACACACTGGAGAAAAAATGTAGTAATGACATTCGAAATTCACTTGAAGATTTAAATCTAAATTACAATTTATAGTTATGAGTATTCCTATGGGTAACGATGTGCGAGAGAGTAATAAAGTGATAATGTGACTTTTAATAAGAAAAAAGGATTGGGCGAAAAGCAATGATGGCAGAAATGACATAAGAAAATGAGGCTCTAAGGGAAGAAATCCAGACAATTAATCAAAATTTATATGTCAATTTTCAAGAGTTAGAGGAATGTAAATAGTTTGTTAATAAATCACAGTTTGAAATCGGCGAATAGTGTCAACAGTAAGAAAGGAATACGACTGGTGTTCAGCAACAACATTCTAATTTAGAGACAAAGAGTCACATTCTAGATAAAGATATTATATTGATGTAGATTTAATATTCCAGGAAGTGACAGCACCAATAAAAGAAAATTGCTGTAGGAACGTTATTATTGATAATATGACGATTAGAGGACAGTTTATAAAATTTTAGTGTCATAAATACGTTTATCCAGTTGATTTAATGAAACTGTTCGGTGTTGTCTTTTCATGTACGCTGAGTGAAGTTGAAAGGAAGCGACTTATGTGTACGGCATTTCACCGCTGGCGCGGGAAGAAATCGCGTTGTCAATCAATATGCAACGTTAGACGAGCCTGGGATTGTGTTCTGTCGTAAATATTCGTCCGGAAAAAAACCTTAACCTTTAAAGAAAGTACTTTTACTCAGTTGTTACAAACGAAACAAAGAGATATTGACAATATCCTTGCAAAAATACTCTGACCATAACAGGGTATAGAATGATACCGTTAGCGACAAGGATATGGTCAACGCCGTGACCAGATGCTTGTCATTGAAAGTACGTGAGTTGAATAAGCAGCACAAACGACTGAAGATGTCGACGGATTACTAAGCATTATTGGCAAGCAGAAGAAGGTGCCACATGCAGAAGAGGAAAATAGTTATAGGGAGAAGAAAAAAGATGGGAAAGAAAGGGAGCGAAAACAGAACGCGGGCAAAGTATAAGGAAGAAGAGAGTTGCAGGAGCAAACAAAGTGGAAAGCAGCCTTTAGGGAGGACGTTCCTTTGAGCCTTTTGTGTGTCGCGGTCTGGTCGAGATTACTCGCTGTGATATTGTTAAGGAATTCCACTTCTTTACCACCGAATATCTCTCGAGTTATACTTTTTCGTGTATTGTGCTGAACTCTTTGTACAGAGCTTGCAGGCGGACCGAGACATCATCACACGCGAACGTTTTAATGTACATTGCAGCGCATGACGTCAAAGAGACAGACCGCAAGGCTTCGCGCTGCACAAATGTTTTAGCTTTCAGGTACTGCAGGTTAATTATTCTTTTGTTTAAGAGAAGCGTTAGTGCTAAGAAGAAATTCATAGACGTCGCCTTCGTCGTAGACATTCCGGTCTCATCGGTCTTCCATTTTAACCACAGTAAGAAGCCGCCGCAACCCTCACATCTCTTTCGGAGGAGGAATTAGCACACTGAGAGGTCAATCAGCTTGTGACGATGGTAGGTACCGAATAGGTTTCATCTAAGGTAGATTTCTCAAGTGATGTACGATGATGTTCGATGGTACAAATGTCAGTAGAAACGGAAATATGTTATTGAATAGCCCTGCGAAAGTATTTATAATTAACTGTAAAAAAACATTTTGTAAACTATATTCTACCATTAAATGCTGCCTATTTCTTCCTTTTCTCCTTCATGTTTACATAAATATATAACAATTTGTATTTGTTAATACGAGTATGTTTGCATTCTTTCGTCCAATGCTGAATATTGCATATGAACTGTCACGATGAAATGAGATCAGCGACCTCAGTAGTCATTAGACATCGTAAGAGAGCAGAATGCGGCGCTCCGCGGAACTCACGGACTTCGAACGTGGTCAGGTGATTGGGTGTCACTTGTGTAATACGTCTGTACGCGAGATTGCCACACTCCTAAAAATCCCTAGGTCCACTGTTTCCGATGTGATAGTTAAGTGGAAACGTGAAGGGACGCATGCAGCACAAAAGCATACAGGCCGACCTCGTCTGTTGACTGACAGAGACCACCGACAGTTGAAGAGAGTCGTAATGTGTAATAAGCAGACATCTATTCAGACCATCACACAGGAATTCCAAACTGCATGATGATCCACTGCAAGTACTATGACAGTTAGGTGGGAGGTGAGAAAACTTGGATTTCATGGTCGAGCGGCTACTCATAAGCCACACACTACGCTGTAAATGCCAAACAACGCCTCGCTCGGTTTAAGGAGCGTAAACATTGGACGATTGAACAGTGGAAAAACGTTGAGTGGAGTGACGAACGACGGGACACAGTGTGGCGATCCGATGACAGCGTGTGGGTATGGCGGAAGCCCTGTGAACGTCATCTGCCAGGGTGTGTAGTGCAAACACTAAAATTCGGAGGCGGTGGTGTTATGGTGTGATCGTGTTTTTTATGGAGGGGGGCTTGTACCCCTTGTTGTTTTGTGTGCCACTATCACAGCACATGCGTACATTGATGTTTTAAGCACCTGCTTGATTCCAGCTGTTGAAGAGTAATTCGGAATGGCGATTGCATCCTTCAACAGGATCGAGCACCTCTTCATAATGCACGGCCTGTGGCGGAGTGGTTACACGACAATAACATACGTCTAATGGACTGGCCTGCACAGAGTCCTATCCTGAATTATATAGAACGCCTTTGGGCTGTTTTGGAACGCCAACTTCGCGCCAGACCTCACCGACCAACATCGGTACCTCTCATCAGTGCAGCACTCCGTGAAGAATGGGCTGCCATTCCGCAAGGAACCTTCCTGCACCCGATTGAACGTATGCCTGCGAGGGCGGAAGCTGTCATCAAGGCTAGGGGTGGGCCAACACCATACTCAATTACAGTATAACCGATGGAGAGCGGAACGAACTTGTAGGTCATTTACAGCCAGGTGTCCGGGACCTTCCGATCAAATAGTGTATGTTATAATACGAGGGTTGGAACATTAATAAAGTAAACTATTTATTTACAGCTCGTACAAAATAGAGACATGTTTCAAAATTTTACTGACCTTCTAAGTAGTCACCGGCAGTGTGCATAACGCATTGCCAGCGATGTGGAAGTCGTAGGATACTCTTAGCAGTGCCAGTTGTGTTGACAGTTCGAGCGGCGCGGTCTTTTGTCCAACGAATTTGTAACAGTTCTGAAACGAATGCCTTGAAGTGTTTCCTTCAGTTTAGAAATCGAACTTACGAGGGCTTAAGTCAGGGGAGTGCAGTAGCTATTATAGCACTTAGCAGCCCCATCAGTCAAACAAATCGGTAACAGCTTGCACTGTACGTGCTTGAGCATTGTCCTGCAAAATGATGGTCAGGTCCGGCAGAAAGTGTCATCACTTCTGTCTCTATGCTGTTCATTTTTGGAACGACCAGCTTAGAAAGCTTAAAAAGTTTTAAGTGTTTTCACATAAAAATTCGGAGGCATTACTCGCCAGCACACCTTCGTATTTTAAAATGAACTCGCGCATTCTAGTGGGGATCAGACACGCGATCTAGAATTTTAGCGTGAAAAGCTTTAGCCGTGCCTAATGGCAGTAGTGAAATGTGTGTTCACAAAGAATCTTTGTGGGGGATTCGATGGAAAACGGCCAAATACATAGTCCGATCAAAAGTATCCGGACACCCAGTAGTGGACATGACCATGAGGTGGGTCAACACTACACCTTTATGATGAATTCCGTTCGGGATATTTTCAGTGTGTCTGAGTGTCTGTGGAGAGATGGCAGCTCATTACATCTCAGGAGAAGAAACCAGAGAAGGTATTAATGTTTGATACTATGCTCTGGAACGAAGACGACTTTCCAACTCATTCCAGTGGTGTTCCAATGGGTCTAGGTCGAACCCTCTAGGCAGGTTACTCTATTTCAGGAATGTTAGTGTCCTCGAACAACAGCTTCTGTGAAGCACTATGGGACTTAACATCTAAGGTCATCAGTCCCCTAGAACTTAGAACTACTTAAACCGAACTAACCTAAGGACATCACACACATCCATGCCCGAGGCAGGATTCGAACCTGCGACCGTAGCGGTCGTGCGGTTCCAGACTGTAGCGCCTTTAACCGCTCGGCCACTTCGGCCGGCTCGAACAACAGCATCAGAGATGCTGCTTTATGACAGGGTGCTTTATGCTGATACAATGATTGCTCTTCAGTACGAAAACTTAATAAGGGGACCACTTCCCAACCATGAAAAACACCCCCATACCGGAACATAACTCCTCTGTACTTCACTGTTGGCACTAACATGATAGCAGGTAACGTTCTCTAGGAATTCGCCAAACTCAAACCATTCCATCGGATTGCCACAGGTCGTAGCGTGATTTATCACTGAAAATCACTCGCTGCTAGTTATTCATCTCAGGTGTTGACAAGCAGTGGATACGGAAGCGTGTGGCTTATGAGGAGCTGGTGGACAGTATAGTATCCCATTGTTGTTAGCTCACTATCTACAGTCATTGAGCTAGTCTGACTGCTGGTAGTTGAAAGGGATCGGATATTTTGGTGCGAACACAGCTGTATGAAGCTATTACAGCAGGTTACGTGTTTGAATGAAACCTTTTGACTGTTTACCTGTTTCCACAAAAGCTGTTCATTTGAATAGGACTTTGTGTACACTTTTGAAATAATTTACGTAAGTCGCTTCTGATAGGCCACAGCTTGGGCAAAAGAACCATTTACACGAGTAGTAGCGGCCACTGTGTTTATGTTGTATAAAATACTGCCAAGAGAAAATGCATAGCGTAGGCCTTATCTTCTGGCTAGATAAAATTAGAGCGGAGCTTGATCTACATCTACATCTATATGGTTACTCTGCAATTTACTCTTAAGTGCCTGGCAGAGAGTTTATCGAACTATTTTCGTACCACTTCTCTACCGTTCCACTCTCGAATGGCGCGTGGGAAAAAGGAACACCTAAATCTTTCCGTTCGAGCTCTGATTTCTCTTATTTTATTATGATGATCATTTCTCCCTACGTAGATGGGTGTCAACAAAATATTTTCGCATTCGGAAGAGACAGTTGTCCATTGAAATTTCGTAAACAGATCTCGCCGCAAAGAAAACCGCCTTTGTTTCAGCGACTGCCCCCACAACTCGCGTATCATATCAGTGACACTCACACCACTATTGCGCTATAACACGAAACGAGCTGCCCTTCTTTGCATTTTGTCGATGTCATCGGTCAATCCTACCTGGTAAGGATCCCACACTGCGCAGCAGTATTCCAGCAGAGGATGGACAAGTGTAATGTAGGCTGTCTCTCAGGTGGATTTGTCACATCTTATTGTTCTACCAACAAAACGCAGTCTTTGTTTTGCCCTCCCCACAATATTATCTGTGTGGTATTTCCAATTTAAGTTGTTCGTAATTGTAATTCCTAGGTATTTAGTCGAATTGACAGCCCTTAGATTTGTGCGATTTATCGTATACCCAAAATTTATCGGATTTCTTTTAGTACCCATGTGGATGACCTCGTACTTTTCTTTGTTTAGTGTCAATTGCCACTTTTCGCACCATACAGAAATTCCCTCTAGATCATTTGGTAATTGGAATTGATCGTCTGATGATTTTACTTGACGGCAAATTCCAGCGTCATCTGCAAACAATCTAACGGGGCAGCTAAGATTATAACCTAGGTCATTTATGTAAATCAGGAACCGAGCGGGCCTATGACACTACCTTGCGGAGCGCCAGATAGCACTTCTGTTCTACTCGATGATTTACGAACTGTGACCTCTCTGAGAGGAAATAACGAATCCAGTCACACAACTGAGATGGTACTCCATATGCAAGCAATTTGATTAATATTTGCTTGTGAGGAAAGGTATCAAAAGCCCTCTGGAAATCTAGGATAAAGCTTATCCCTCAATAACCTTAGTCCGCCCGTCTTGCCTCTTGATTTGACTCTGGTATCTAGATGCGTTTAGGTGGTCTCACCAATAGAGGTCCAGATTAAATGTTACACCTGCACTTATTTAATGGTTTTAGTGGATAAAAACAATTTGACTTGGCAATTTCGAATGTACACTCACGAAAAAAATTGCAACAGTAGAAATTAAATAGTATAGAGCAAAGAAATTTCGGGAATACGTTTGTCGAGGTAACATATTTACGTGATTAACATCGCAAGATCACAGGGTGATGTAAGTGAGAGATAAGCCAGTCCAAATGTGGGAAGCTGGTACATTAATAAGCGGTGTCGCCGCCAAAATGTTGAATGAAAGTATCCAGATATGCTCGCATTCTATTTTACGGATGCTGGATGTCAGTTTGCGGTACAGACTCCCACCGTTGTTGCACGTGGCCGATCAGTACAAGGACGGTTAATGTTGCTTGTCGATGACGCTGGAGATACGTCCGATGATGCCCGATTGGAAGGAGATCTGGCGATCGAGCAGCCCAAGGGAACATGCCGACGCTCTGTAGAGCATGTGGTTTACAAGAGCGATATGTAGGCAACCGATATAATGCTGTAAAACATCCCCTGGAAAGCTGTTCGTGAATGGCAGCAAAACAGGTCGAATCACTAGACTGACGTACAAACTTGCAGTCAGGGTGCATAGGATAACCACGATATTGCTCCTATTGTCATATGAAATAACTCCGGTATGTCTAGCACGTAGATAAGTTGGTTGCAGGCCCTCTTCTGTCCTCTCTCTAACCAATACACGGCCATCACTGGCATCGAGGCAGAAACAGGTTACATCAGCAAACACAACAGCTCCCCATCCTGTTCTTCAATGAGCTCTCGCTTTACATCACTGAAGTCGCAAATAGCAGTGATTTGGGGTCAGTGTCTGTCTCGGAGCTATCCTTGAAGGAACTGATTTGTAACAGTTACTTTTGTAACTGTGGTGCTAATTGCTACTCAAAATGTTACTAAAGATGCAGTACGATGCGCCAGAGCCATACGCCGAACACGACGGTCTTGCCCCTCGGTAGCTCGGTAGCTCGGTCTTGCCCGGTCTTCTTGTGACCCGCGACCACCACTGCCAACAATCATGTACAGTGGATACATTCCTGCAGCGTCATTTTGCAGTATCGGAGAAGGAACATCCAGATTCTTGTAGCCCCATAACACGATCTCTTTCTAATTCAGTGAGTGTTGATGATGGCATCTTTATCGTCTTAACGTCATTCTTGATCTACACCAACTCATCACGACCAATCTCAATGGTAACTAAAGCTCACGACCGTTACAGCGTGTATTTAAAACAAACCTAATTTGCATCCTCATAGTGACGCCACTAGGACCATTCTGATGCGAATGGCGCTAAATCTGAATAGATATCATCTTTCAGATATAGAATCACGTGTACTAACTTTTGTTTGTCGCGCAACTCCAAATAGATGTTACTATTTTTTTCCGTCAGAGCATTTCGTTTCAGTGTAATTTACATTTGGCTCTATTTATATGCTAAATTATTTACCTCAGTAAGTTCTCATTATTGTATTTATTTCAAACTCTTGGCTTATGGCGTAGCTTCTGTAATCATGTTCCCAGATATTCCAAACAATTACCACAGTGACATCATATTAGCACCTCTATGTAGTGGGTGTATTTTATAACGTCCTCATCTATGTTAATATACTGTGAACCCAGCTCATGCTTCGTGGTGCACGATTCCACTCGCAGGCTGTCTACCTAACGCCTTCCAGGGACATCAAAAACTTGATGTTCAGAATTTTGCGTAATAATTATCGACAGAATTTAAAATTTTTGAAGTCCTGTCGTAATCGACTCATTAACAAGTATACTGTGGTGTTAGAAACTAAGTAAGACGGTACTACAGTTATAAAACTGTGTGTATCACTTGAGGTAGCGTGATTCACGGCACCACGTTATCCAGACTTCTTTCATCCAGTAGTTGAGAAAGAGAGCGCTTAGCGATTCCTACAAACCTTACACACAACATCAACCATTTACGAAACTTTTCTCCGTGAAACCCCATAAAAACGATTAGAGGATGAACGTTTAGCACTTACCACACTTTTACTCTTCATGAAGTAAAACATCAACGTCAGGCTTTACGTTACTTCTTCGCTAGTAACCGTATTTGCAACAAATTTTGCAGACGGCGTTAACGTTTACCACTGAGTGGTCTCGCAAAATTATGAGGGCGTACTGAAAAAACCCTTCCGAATTTGTTATGGGAAAACTCTTAAACTTTCTTGAATATAACAAATGTAATTAACATTCTACCTCTTTATTCTTCATGCATACCTATTTGCAGACCTAAGCCGCTAAAGGGTTCCGCATTGTGGCGTGTAACGTAGCGGTGTGAGATGTACCTATTTCGGTGCATGGGAAACAGCGTGCTGTAACCGAGTTTCACTAACTGGAAGGGTTCGTCCACACATGGAGCAGCCTATCCTTCAGCATGTTAATGCCAGACGACACACGAGTGCTGGGACGTTATCAACAATCCAACGCCTTGCATTACCTGTCAGCGATCATCCTTCGTACAGTCTCGACATGGCCCTATCCGATTTTTATCTGTTTTCAAAACTAAGAGAACATATTCGAGTACTTCACTTCGATAGCGATCAAGCTGCGCAAGCGGAGGTAAGTTCGTGGCTCCGCCAACAAAATGGTTCCAATGGTTCAAATGGCTCTGAGCACTATGCGACCTAACTTCTGAGGTCATCAGTCACCTAGAACTTAGAACTAATTAAACCTAAGGACATCGCACACATCCATGCCCAAGGCAGGATTCGAAACTGCGACCGTAGCGGTCGCTCGGCTCCAGACTGTAGCGCCTCGAACCGCACGGCCACTCCGGTCGGCCCCGCCAACGAAGACAAACACTGTACGAGGTGTGGCTAGAAAAAAAACGGACTAGTACTGGTGAAACAATAAAATGAATGCAATAAGGCTGAAAGTCGCGTGGCCTGTCACGTGACTCTCGCTCCGCCTACTCCTCGAGTTTCATCTGCCTCCTGCACTCAGTCTGCCCGTGGCGTCTGTTTTAAGTAGTTGACGTTTTGTCTGTGCGTCGGAAAATGTTGAGTGTACAGAAAGAACAGCGTGTTAACATCAAGTTTTGTGTCAAACTAGGAAAATCTGCAAGTGAAACGTTTGTAATGTTACAACAAGTGTACGGCGATGATTGTTTATCGCGAACACAAGTGTTTGAGTGGTTTAAACGATTTAAAGATGGCCGCGAAGACACCAGTGATGACACTCGCACTGGCAGACCATTGTCAGCAAAAACTGATGCAAACATTGAAAAAATCGGTAAACTTGTTCGACAAGATCGCCGTTTAACAATCAGAGCAGTGTCTGAGTTAACAGGAGTTGACAAGGAGAGTGTTAGACAGATTCTTCATGAAAGTTTCAACATGAACAAAGTGTGTTCAAAAATGGTTCCAAAGTGTCTCACAATTGAACAGAAGGAACGCCGAAGAATGATTTGTTCTGACATCCTAGAAAACATTGAAAGTGATCCCACCTTCTTACAAAATCGATGCATTGGAAAACTCCTGGTTCTCCACGAAAAAAAAGCACGAATGTCAAAATCGAAATTCAAGGCAATGATGATTGTTTTTTTTTTTTTGACATCAAAGGGATTGTGCACATTGATTGGGTACCAGAGGGACAAACAGTGAATCAGCATTACTACATTAGCGTCCTGGCTACCCTACGTGAGCGAGTACGGAGAAAACGGAACGATTTGTGGAGAAAAAAGTCATGGATCCTTCACCAAGACAATGCCCCAGCTCACAGTGCGTTGTCAGTGAAGACGTTTTAGGCAAAACACAACATTCCCATCTTAGATCATCCACCCTACTCACCTGATTTGGCCCCCTGTGACTTGTTCTTTTGCCTAAAGTCAAGTCAGCTTTGAAAGGAACTATATTTGAGACTGTTGAAGCAGTAAAAGAAAAAGCGACGGAAGTAATGTATGGACTTACCGAAAATGATCTGCAGCATTGCTATGAACAGTGGAAAATTCGTATGGAGCGGTGTAGAGACCGAGGAGGAGAGTACATTGAAGGAGATAACATGAAATTGTAAATAATTGTAAATAAATGTTTTTTCCAGCATCAGTCCGGTTTTTTTTCTAGCCGCACCTCGTATCACGACGGTATCAACAAACTGGTCTCTCAATGGGAGAAATGTGTTCGTCGCTGGAGTGACTATGTTGAGAAATAAGCACGTAGACATGGAGAATAAAGGAATGAACTGTTAATAACGCTTGCTTTATTTAAAAAGCCTTAAGAGTTTTCATTTAGAAAATCCCGAAGCTCCCGTACATCATTGTACGACACGTAATTCGGGAGACATAACATCATAAACATTGAGATGCGTAAGAAAATGGCCTTTTCTTAAAGTGGAGCCCAAATTACCGAGACCACACTCATGAAGCTTTTGATAATGATAGCACGTAGCGACTTCCAACAAACTTTGAACACAATATCAAACCTTTTTTTAACTTTCTCTAGCCCACAAGCTTAATGTCCAATTTTTAATCCATTAACTCATTTCTAAAGCAACCAGAGGTTGAAGCTGTTTTATACTTGAGAGTTCGATTGCCGGCAGGTGTGGCCGAGTGGTTCTAGGTGCTTCAGTCTGGAACCGTGGTAGCGTGAGCAGCTGCTGAACGAGAGATCCTTGGTTCAAGTCTTCCCTCGACTGAAAATTTTACTTTCTTTATTTTTGCATAGTTATTATCTGTCCGTTCGTTCATTGACATCTCTGTTCACTGTAATAAGTTTAGTGTCTGTGTTTTGCGACCGCACTGCAAAACCGTGCGATTAGTAGACGAAAGGACGTGCCTCTCCAATGGGAACAGAAAACATTTGATCATAAGGTCATAGGTCAACCGATTCCTCCACAGGAAAACACATCTGATATATTCTATACGGCACTGGTGACGGCATGTGCGTCACATGACAGGAATATGTTGTCGACCCACCTAACTTGTACACTTGGTGAATGGGTAAAAAGATTCTTCTACCTTGCCCGATTTAGGTTTTCTTGTGGATGTGATAATCACTCCAAAAAAAGTGATGAAAACATAAGAGTTTGTCACACAAACTGAAAATAAAAAATTAAAATTTACACTTGATGGAAGATTTGAACCTAGGACCTTTCGTTCCGCAGCTGCTCACGGTTTTTTTTTTTTTTTAAGTCTCATTTTGTTCGCTTTTGTTCGTTGCATCTGCTCGGGGCGGACGTCGTAAGACATCCGTTTAAGTTCGTTGTTGATCGATTAGCTCAGTTTTTTTATTACAGAGGGCTGCTAACCCTCTGACCGAGCACGCTGAGCTACCGTGCCGGCATGTTACCACGAGACCACGGCGATTCTGCGTTCCTACCGTCATTATTGTTGCTTATCTTCCCTTGAACTACTCAGTTTGTATATTTTGCTTATTTTTTCATAGTTCTACTCAACTTCTTTCTGTTTTCTCAATTGATCTGTGTTCAGTTTTTCAAGGCCTATCCACTGTGCCAACTTATAACTAAATCTGAGGGGGGTGCGATGGGGAGGTTCCCTTGTTAGAACGTAAAGACATAGGTGTGTGTGATAGTTGTCATAAATTATACATTTTTTTTAAAGAAAGTAGTGTGTTACTGTTGTAGCTAAATAAATGCCCATAAATAAATATCCAGGAAAAAGAATAAACTAAACAGAAGCTTCAATATCTCAAACATTTGTTAGTCTCATATTTAGTTGCTAACTGGAGTCATTGCAGTTTCCAAAAATGTCTGCAACTGGGAGGAAAACCATATCCCAGGTTAAAACACACTAAAAGAAAAATCAGTTTAACTGTGCATAATAGAAATTTTCAGTGGTAGATAACTTTTTCAAATTTCAGTTGCATACGTTAATTTCAGGCTATGGAGACGCTACGAAACGAAGAAACTGAAGGTCACGTCGCTGATTATACAGTCCGAAAGAAACACATAACCTGTAATGATACAATTATCAATCAGCTCAGAATTCTCATTGGAACGCACGCCACCAAATATTTGGTTTTTAATAAATTTACGCTTTACTGTCTACAATGACAAAAAAAGCAGGAAGCAAGAATAAAAGTAGCACTGATATCCCCTTACAGTACCACGGATAATTTAGAAGGTAAAAAAAAACCATTTAGATCACCTGCTGCGCTGTTGGCGGTGCGCAGAATGAAAGTACTGTATTTAATCTGCTTGTTGTTAGCATTAGAGCATGTTTACATTAGTTCATTGTGAAAAAGGTCTGTTCTCATTGGATTCCGAATAATTTAATTGAAGCTCTGAAACACTCGTGTCAACTGTTGAACTGCTCATAAATGCGATCACGTAAAATCTGTATACAGCATCGTAAGAGAAGAAGAAATTTGAGTATAATCTTAATAGTTATAAAGTAAGGAGTAATTAACTGTTTGGGTATTTTGAGACCTTTTTTGTAGCACGTGACGTGTTGCGTCCATTGTTCTCTGATCTTCCATGTTGTCGTCAGTCATTGATAAAATCGGCATAAACAACCGAAAACATTACGTCATTCTTCATCACGACGATACCGTCTATACCACACACATTAAACAATTTTCAGAGGAGTCAGAATTAACTGCTTTTTGGCTATGCTGACTTGAATTCTCTTTATCCTTGAATCAAACAAAAAAAGCGTGACCATTGTTTTAGACACATCAAGAAGCTACTGAAACCATTCAGAACCTGAGGTACCAACAACAAAGTGACAAAAATGTTTCCGGAACTGATCCAAACACTCACAAAAGTGCATAAATTTTAAAAACCATTGTATTGAGAAATACTAAAACGATAAGAACTAAGTTAAAAGTTTTTCATTGTTTTTGTAAAAACATAAAAGGCAGCCTTCCTGTATGTGTAAACGTTCTTCCACTGAAGATACATCGAATGACGTTGCAGAAGACATAAGTAATCAGAGAGGGCACCAACAAAGGAAGTGTTAAGAACGTTTTCCATCAAATCCATCATAAATCAATCGCATTTTGAGAAGAAGAACAATGACCACAGCTACAACAAGAGGTGGAAATGAGCTTTGTTACTACTAAGTCCACATCTGCAGCTCTGGTCAGGGCAGCTGCTTGCCAAGCGGCGGACCTAGGTTCGATTCCCGGTACTGACAAGGATTTTTCACTTTCGGGAAGGACTGGACTGGGGTGCACTCAGCCTCGTGAGACCAACTGAGGATCTATTTGACCGATTAGTAGCGATTCCAAGGTCAAGAGACCCAACAACGACCGGGAGAGCTCCTTCATACCACAGCCAATGACCCCATTGCCTAACGATGACATGGTGGTCGGTGGGGGCCTGATTCACCCGACTAGGGTCAGAAAGTGGACCGCGGAGCTCACTATTAAAGCAGTTTGTGGCTTAACACTTAACGTCTACCATTAAGCGAAGCAAAATTTAAATCTGTTCTGACATAATTTCTTATGGCAGCTCCTTGTTTCCCACAGACTAAGATTTTATTAAGATAGAAGAATGTATATTAAGGCAGGAAAATTTGGTTATTTTGTTGTAAGAACTGTGTTGTGTTTGTAATATCAGTAATAACAAAGGCTAACACGCCCATGTTTAGTAATCGGACTCCAATGCTCCATTTCGTTCTTCTGTAAACGACCGTTTTACACCCATAATTACAAGCAGTTCATGTACTCGAAGCCTGTAAGTTGTCTCGTTCTACACCTTTTTTTTTTTTTTTTTTTTTTTTTTAAAAAAATCAAACACGGAACATACTAACTCAACACAACCTTGTTACATACCACCCGGTCTTTTCTGTCCACAGCACTTTCTGTTGTTTCCTTTATGTGCCCTTCTCAAGTGCCCTGTGTAAATACGATATTTCTACATCAGGTCTTGAGTACACATTTTAATTAATACAACATAAAGCTGTAGATAGTTAGCACAGAGTGTGAAGAAAGACATTCACGTAACACGTCTTCACACATTCATACTATTGATCCGTCAGTGCACATGTAATTCGTAAGTAAATTACAGTCATTATACTTTTCATAATGGATGCAATCAGTGCTTTGCGCAGGTTTGTCAGTGGTAAAAGATAGGCAACACTGCTTGAAAAATCTTCACAATTCAACGTACGACGAACATATCCGTTAGGGCAGTGCTTCAAGTTTGACGTTAACGGCAGACGACCGCCACAAGTCCCTTTGCTAGCCTCTCGACATCGCCTGCAGTACCTCTCCTGGGCTCGTGACCATATTGGCTGGACCCCACACGACTGGAAAATCGTGGCCTGGTTGGATGAGTCGCGATTTCAGTTGATAAAAGCTAATGGTAGGATACGAGTGAAGCGCAGATCGCAACAAGGTGCCAGCGAGGCACTGTGCAAGCTGGTGGTGGCTCCTTATGCTTTGGACTGTGTTTACTTGAAATGAACTGGGTCCTGGTTATATTCGGCTATTTGGAAACCATTTACAACCATTCATGGACTTCTACATCTACATCTACTTACATACTTCGCAATCCACCATACGGTGCGTGGCGGAGGGTACCTCGTACCACAACTAGCATCTTCTCTCCCTGTTCCACTCCCAAAAAGAACGAGGAAAAAATGATTGCCTATATATCTCTGTACGAGCCCTAATCTCTCTTATCTTTGTGGTCTTTCCGCGAAATGTAAGTTGGCGGCAGCAAAATTGTACTGCAGTCATCCTCAAATGCTGGTTCTCTGAATTTCCTCAGTAGCGATTCACGAAAAGAACGCCTCCTTTCCTCTAGAGTTCCTGAAGCATTTCCGTAACATTCGCTTGATGATCAAACCTACCAGTAACAAATCTAGCAGCCCACCTCTGAATTGCTTCTATGTCCTCCCTCAATCCGACCTGATAGGGTTCCCAAACGCTCGAGCAGTACTCAAGAATAGATTGTATTAGTGTTTTATAATCGGTCTCCTTTACAGATGAACCACATCTTCCCAAAATTCTACCAATGAACCGAAGACGACTATCCGCCTTCCCCACAACTGCCATCACATGTTTGTCCCACTTCATATCGCTCTGCAATGTTACGCTTAAATATTTAATCGACGTGACTGTGTCAAGCGCTACACTACTAATGGAGTATTCAAACATTACAGGACTTTTTCCTATTCATCTGCATTAATTTACATTTATTTATATTTAGAGTTAGCTGCCATTCTTTACACCAATCACAAATCGTGTCCAAGTCATCTTGTATCCTCCTACAGTCACTCAATGACGACACCTTCCCGTACAGTACAGCATCATCAGCAAACAGCCGCACATTGCTATCCACCCTATCCAAAAGATCATCTATGTAGATAGAAAACAACAGTGGACCTACCACACTTTCCTGGTGCACTCCAGATGATACCCTCACCTCCGATAAACACACACCATCGAAGACAACGTACTGGGTTCTATTACTTAAGAAGTCTTCGAGCCACTCACATACTTGGGAACCAATCCCATATGCTCGTACCTTAGTTAGGAGTCTGCAGTGGAGCACCGAGTCAAACGCTTTCCGGAAGTCAAGGTATATGACATCCGTCTGATACCCTTCATCCATGGTTCGCAAGATATCGTGTGAAAAAATGGCGAGTTGCGTTTCGCAGGAGCGACGCTTTCTAAAGACGTGCTGATGCATGGACAGCAACTTCTCTGTCTCAAGGAAATTCATTATATTCGAACTGAGAATATGTCCGAGAATCCTGCAAGAAACCGATGTTAAGGATATTGGTCTGTAATTTTGAAGATCCGTCCTTCTACCTTTTTATATTCAGGCGTCATCTGCACTTTTTTCCAGTCGCTCGGGACTTTACGTTGGGCGAGAGAGTGGCGATAAATGCAAGCTAAATAAGGGGCCAATGCAGTAGAGTACTCTCCGTAAAACCGAATTGGGATCGCATCAGGACCTGGCGATTTATTTATTTTCAACACATTCAGCTGCTTCACAACCCCAGGGATGTCTATCACTATGTCTTCCATACGGGAATCTGTACGAGACTCAAACGGCGGTATGTTTGTACGATTCTCCTGCGTGAAAGATTTCTCAAATGCTAAATTTAAAATTTCAGCTTTCGTTTTGCTGTCTTCCGTTGCCAGCCCAGACTGATCAGTGAGTGACTGGATGGAAGCCTTCGACCTGCTTACCGATTTTACGTAAGACCAGAATTTCCTTGGGTTTTAAGCGAGATCTGCTGCTAAGGTATGACGGTGGTAGTGGTTGAATGCTTCGCGCATCGCTCTTTTTACAGCAGCACGAATCTCTACTAACCTTTGCCTGTCCTCATTCTCCCGATCTTTCTTGTACCGCGAGTGCAACTGCCTTTGCTTCCTGAGCATTCTCCGAATTGCGCTGTTAAACCACGGTGGGTCCTTTCCGTCCGTAACCCACTTTTTCGGCACATACTTGTCCAATGCGTGATTTACGATATGTTTAAAATTTGCCCATAATTCTTCCACGTCCATTGTACCGGAAGTAAATGAAGTCGATTCATTTACTAAGTGGGATGCTAACAACTGCTTATCTGCTCTTTCTACTAAGAATACTCTCCTAGCCTTCTTGACCGACTTTTTAACTTTCGTAACCACAGTAGTAATGACAACATCATGATCACTAATCCCTGTCTCAACACTGACACCGAGCGAGGCGGCGCAGTGGTTAGACACTGGACTCGAATTCGGAAGGACGACGGTTCAATTCCGGGTCCGGCCATCCTGATTTAGGTTTTCCGTGATTTTCCTAAATCACTCCAGGCAAATGCCGGGATGGTTCCTCAGAAAGGGCACGGCCGACTTCCTTCCCCATCCTTCCCTAATCCGATGAGACCGATGACCACGCTGTCTGGTCTCCTTCCCCAAACCAACCAACCAATCAACACTGACACCGTCGATGAGGTCTGGTCCGTTCGTGGCTTCATGTTCCCGAACAACGATAAATCTTCATGTATGACAATGTGCCTTGTCACCTCAGCGCAACTGTTCGCTATTGGTCTGAGCAACATTCTGGACAATTAGACCGAATGACCTGACCACCCAGATCGCCCGACATGAATCCCACCGGACATGCATAGGACACGAAATCCTGCACCGGCAACAACTTCGCGATATCATTGACGGCTATAGAGGCAGCATGACGTAGTACTTACGCAAGGAACTTCCAACGACTTGCCAAGGCCATGCTACGTAGTTGCTGTACTACGCTGGGAAAAAGGAGGTCCGACACGATATTATGAGGTATCCCATGACTTCTGTTACCTCAGTGTGGTACTCACGAACATGGGACACTTTTTCTCTCAGATCTGTGAGTTTTTCAAATTCAGATGGCTCTGAGCACTATACGACTTAAAATCTGAGGTCATCAGTCCCCTAGACTTAGAACCACTTAAACCTAACTAACCTAAGGACATCACACACATCTATGCCCGAGGCAGGATTCGAACCTGCGACCGTAGCAGCAGAGCGGTTCCGGACTGAAGCCCCTGGAACCGCTCGGTTACAGCCCCCGTCTGTGAGTTTTTCACACTGTATCTATGTCATCAGTTATTGGTTTTTCTGTCTTGGTTCGCGGAATAACGAAGCGGCTCCATCTCCGCAAAGAGTGTAGATCCCATCACATCATAGTACTTTCCAGTTGCTTTTTCTTTTGCAACGATGAGATTTTAGTATCGTAACTTTTGACGTTACGACACGTGTCATTAGCAGGTAAATTACGACTCTGGTAAAGACCACGTACGCAGCGGAAGTGAAGGTATGTAGTTTGTTTGTGCCAGTGACGTTGCGTCTGGGGAACTAATTAGTACGTTCCTTAGCCGCGCGGGATTAGCCGAGCGGTCTGAGGCGCTGCAGTCGTGGACTGTGCGGCTGGTCCCCGCAGAGGTTCGAGTCCTCCCTCGGGCATGTGTGTGTGTGTGTTTGTCCTTAGGATAATTTCGGTTAAGTAGTGTGTAAGCTTAGGGACTGATGACCTTAGCATTTAAGTCCCATAAGATTTCACACACATTGGAACACATATGTTCCTTAGTTTCTGTTTCGCTCCCTGTATGTACCACTGGTTGACACCATTATAGCGATCTTTCCTTCGCAGAACAACTGCCAAGCCTGTCGAATCGTGTGACCCAGCTCTATCAGCTAATAGGCTGTTGCTTAACTTCCAATATGCCACACGTCAGCACATTTTAGATTAAAACCAGTTAACTCCCACCCACTGTTCTTTAAAGAATCGAACTCACATGCATAAAGCGGCATAGCTTCCGAACTATGTACCGTACAGTGATATAATTTTGCAGTGTAAAGTTTGTTGGAAATCACCCTCTAATTCTCAATTACTGGATGAATATATTGCAGCGTGAGTTACGCTGCCTGAAGACGTTGCACAGTTTCTAACTGAGTAGTTGACTTACTGTGTTAAACATGTAGCTTTATAGCTCTTGAGTAGATTATGACAGCATTTTAATTTCTTAAATACGTTAAATGACTGTATGATATATAGAAAATCACATTTTTGTTGCCCTTGAAAGCCGTTAGGCAGGCAACCTGCAACTGGTATTGTGCCTCGCGATAACCTTTAAGTAATCCATATGATGAAAAAAAAATTTAGAGCCTGTTCAGATATATGATCTGGACGTTATCTATAAAGGTCCGGTGGCTCCTTCCAGAGTAAAAATTTACGAGTCGGCCAAGCCGTCACCAGTAAACGTACCCGTACCGTTGTATATCACTATTAACGTACAACCAAATCCATCACAAAGCAAAGTCGAGACACATTCGGGCATTACTGAATTCAAGCTTTAGGGTGAATAGTAAAATCTAAATTATTGTGGCCAACAAAACGTACTGCGAGTAAGGGGAGCAAGCCTATTTCCAGTCAAGATGCACGCGCATACTGTCCACATTTGCTCTGTTATGTAGGTTTTTTCAGTGCAACACAGATGAAAAGGTAGCTAAGGTAACAAACAGTAAAAAAAAATCAATTGTTCTGTAACGAGACACCGGAAAATATGCTTATTTCACGGCAAAATACACTGAACAAACTCCGAAATTTTGTCGGGGGGTTCTGGTTCATCCTGTAGCTAACAAAACGTACAGTAGTCTCTGATACGAACTCTTAATTTTCGAAGCTTAGTGTAGATAATCAGCAACAAGCAACGGGACCTGAGGAAGCGCCTTGGAATAGTGTCTTACTTTCAAAGTGTAAATGGAATACAAACTAATTATAATGCGTATAGCAAGCTTTCATCTCATTTTCTTGAGACAAATAAATACTAAGGCTTATACCCAAAAAGAAATTTCCACTTTTGTGAATGGTAGCACGGCCAACAGTTTACGTCAATCGTGATAAGGTTCAAATGGCTCTGAGCACTATGGGACTTAACTGCTGAGGTCATCAGTCCCCTAGAACTTAGAACTACTTAAACCTAACTAACCTAAGGACATCACACACATCCATGCCCGAGGCAGGATTCGAACCTGCGACCGCAGCGGTCGCGCGGTTCCAGACTGTAGCGCCTAGAATCGCTCGGCCACTCCGGCCGGCTCGTGATAAGGGAATAAAGGTCAGAGACTCGTCAGTTGTTTCATTTATTAGATGCAAGTGTAACAAATGTTACGTCTGAAATTCTCGAAAATCGATAACGTAAATGTTGAATCACGGTATTTTCATTTAGAGTAGCAAAGTTACTGCATATCCCTTTGAAAACAAAAGTTCGATATTCGCACGTCACACTTGTCGCAGCTACTCAACTAAATGAAATTTGCATAGTAATCGACGTTGAGTTTCTGTCCCAACACAATGACCTCAGTTTGCTTTGTAAGTTCATATTCATGAATGAGCAGTTTTCTAAGTAGTAATGGGCTGATTTAATGTGTAGTATTTGCACAAATATCTCAATACTGAAGCAAAGAGCGAGTGAAATGAACGGTGTTCCCAACAGAAGATGTTTCAGTGATGTAGTTAACATATTATATATCACATTTTCAGGATTTTCATAATGGAACATCATCGTTTTATGAATTACTTTAGACATGTCTCCAAACTGTATTATAGCAGCACCACCGTTTACGATAAGGAAAGTTAGTTTTTTGCAATATTCTGAGCACAAGTTACAGCCAGGTGTGGGCCAGATTGCAGTGAGATACGCGTACCAACAGCTGCGAAGTAGAATAGAGGCCACAGGTCCATGAAATTGCTGAAAGAGTGAACATAGCGGTTTTGCATGTCGCGAATCACAGGCAGAAGGTATAACACACCCCTGCTTCCCGGGATTTGCGAAATTACAAGTTGACAATGACCGTGAATTATAAATTTTGACCCGCGTCGGGATAAGGCATCCGAATTCAAAGTAAATAATGATTATTCCGCTGGAAACAGGAGACGTTATAACTTGATCGTTATAGAATGAGTAATTTCATTCAATAACGATCGGTAAATGAAATAATGGAAATAATTTGTAAATAAATTTTGCCAGTGGAAATTGAGTTGTTAAAAGCAATTAAGAAATCGGTCGCCAGCTCAACTGATAAGCGACAGCACTGTTAAGTACGTGAATAATTGTGTCAAAAATAAAGTTTACCCGTCTGTAGCGCAGCAGGTGGAACGGGAGCTTTTACCTAAGTGCTGAGTCAGGCTCAGTAGTCATATAAAACAATGTCATAACAATCTAACTACACTTACACATTAATGGTTAACTTTCAATAAGTATTTTGACAGTTATTTTGTTCATAATTTGTCAGCTAAGTGGAATGCTGACAACACAGATAATTATCTATCGAGATTTTGAATAATGGACAGTCATTCTGTCTTTAAAATTAGGTACTTTGCACATTTTAATCTACTGATAATGAAATATATTGCCAATAATTGATTAACTATATTTTGAATGATAATAATTCATTAATTGGGGGATTGTCAGGTGGAATAAGCTTTATAGTTTCATGAAATATCCTTGAACTAACTTCAGCTGAATATGCATTGAAATAAATCTTAATAATCAAATTTATTACTTCAGTCTATTATTAAGTTACTACGGTTCGCGTAAGCTTATTAAGTGCAACAATTAACGCGATAACCAGTCTGAAATTTACTCTTCACCGTCTACGCAAATAATTTGATAATTAACATATTTTTTCTTGATAATGGCGTGACACCCTCGGATCAATAATGTAAGGATCGGAGGGAACCTGCTTGGTGTTATTGTCGGGTGGAATGTAACTATAACAAACACTTCGATTATAAAGTGCTTGTTATTAATTGTTCAACTTCAGAGAAAAGCACAGCCACTGGCAGGCCGTCTACAATTTTATCCTACGAAAATTACGTAGATCTTACTTCCCTCGTTGTCGGTGGATCGACGGAAGTACACGGCAGCGACACAATGTGGCAGCGGGCTTTTACTGTAGCGACTTGGGCCCACAGTGCGCTTCACATTTAAGTCCTCGTTTCTTCAGCACTATGCCCATTAATCCATAATAACTTGCCCGGACATGTTTCCAGATATGCCGACCATTACTTTCCCGTCGTACTTAGATCCACACACTAGCCGTTAGATGTAACACAGCTAGGACTAGCAGCACTCGACTGTACGTCTTACTCCGAGCACGGCATCACTGCTACTACTACCCGCTGGCGCGCTCCTGCGCCAAGCGGCACGACAAAACAATCTCTCTGACTTCAACGTTAACTAAATATGCTGTGACTTACCAGTGTTAAATATTACATAATTTAAACATAGTATTTACAATATATATTTACGCTAGACAATATATCGTATACAAACAGTTTCATGTGTTAAGTAAGCGAAAAAATTCATAGCAAGAACTGCGTCGTAGCGTCACAAAGGGGCCCAAAGGCCAACCTAGCGTGTTCCGAGTAAGTGACGCGAAGTGGTGCGTATGGCAAAACAGAGGTGCGCAGCCGCATATAAGCAGGTGCGGGTTTCTAACAAGATTCATTCAAGTGTGGCAGTTTTCCTGGATGGCGAGGCGTATCACACCACCAGCTACACGCAGCAGCAGATGGGCGCCAGCGTTCCAGGCCACAGCGGGGCGCGGATTCGACCGTCTGAGGCCGAAGCGGGGACCGCAGCCAGCCAGTGGCGGCCTACTCCATGGCTCGCTTCCGCGGGAAGTCGTCCTGGCTTCCAACACACGCCGGAGGCATCCCGAGGCGATGGCTACAGATTCTGACTCAGGATCACGGGCGCTTGTTGTCGCCACAATCTTAGCCACGCCGGCGAGAAGCACACAGCTGGCCGCCTGCGGCTCACACCGAGCGGCGCTGAGTCTCTCAGTTGTGCAGATTTGTGTGAAGTCTTGCCTTGTCATGGAGAATGAGTTCATTTGGATTTTTGTCGCAAGGAAGTGCCAACATTGCAGGAGTCACAGCTATGTGCAGCCGGCCGGTACGTCGGTGATCAGACCGGTTTGTGCGATTTGGATGCGATGATCACAGACGCCTCGCACTACGCCTCACCGCGCTTTTGTTCAGTTCTAGATCTCCGCAGACATTGTCAAGCGCCTATGAATATATACGACGTTCTGGTTTTCACCACAAGAAACTCAATCACGCTCTCTGCTTGGAACGCACTTACGTTACAGACGCATTTTGAAGGCTACGTATAGTGCCGCCACCAATCGGAACTTCGTGAAGCTATAGGAATTGAAGCGAGAATATTTCACGATATCGCACAACACATTCCACAATTTTTCAATCGAAATAAGCCGAGAAAAAAGTGTTACATTACTTATTGAGCGTCGCTCGTAATAGTGATAGTACTGCGCGAAAGTTATTTCTTTTCTTTTCTTCTTTATTTCTTTATGTTTTCCTTTTATCGTAACTCTAACAACACGGAGAGAAGCACCTATATGCACATAATTACTGAGATTTAAAACTTTTTTCCGACAAGTGAGAGTATTTTGCAACACAATTAAAAATGATTGTGGCAGTCAAACGAAGAAACGAAGTATGTTCAGTCTAATCTCCTGGGCCACTACTACCTAAAGTATGTCTCTTTGCCTTCAGCACCAGTGGAAATGAGTGTCATACTGGATGAGATCGTCATCAAAACTGCAATCCGTGCCGCCTACAACACATATCTTCGGTTGTTAATACAAGATAACCATTAAATGGGAACAGGTGGTAGCATACTTTCTTATCAAATAATGACTAAAAACTACGAAACGCAGTAAGTTCGCCGTGGCCGAGCGGTTCTAGGCACTTCAGTCTGGAACCGCGCTGCTGCTACGGTCGCAGTTCCGAATCCTGTCTGCCGGCCGAAGTGGCCGTGCGGTTAAAGGCGCTGCAGTCTGGAACCGCAAAACCGCTACGGTCGCAGGTTCGAATCCTGCCTCGGGCATGGATGTTTGTGGTGTCCTTAGGTTAGTTAGGTTTAACTAGTTCTAAGTTCTAGGGGACTAATGAGCTCAGCAGTTGAGTCCCATAGTACTCAGAGCCATCTGAACCATTTGAACCGAATCCTGTCTCGGGCATGGATGTGTGTGGTGTCCTTAGGTCAGTTAGGTTTAAGTAGTTCTAAGTCTATGGGACTGATGACCTCAGATGTTGTCCCATCGTGCTTAGAGCCATTTGAACCATTTTTGAGCAGTAAGTTCCATCAAAGACAGAAGAGAAGTCACTTCCTTCACTTCTCTGGTAATGCCGAAATATCTTGTTATCAGTCGTATACTTACAATCACACAGCATTAAGAATTGATCATGAGTAAAAGGGAAACGCACAAGAACATACAGGGGGTCAGTTTTGCACTTACGTAGAGTAAATGGGGCAGGAAAGACCAGTAATCATGGTTCAGCTATCACTAAGCAGCTATTAGATACCACCTGGAGTGTAATTACTCCTATATGTTCTTGTAGAACAAGGGTGATCAACTTATTTTTTACTATCCGCCCATTTTTGCATCTCTGTCAGCAGTAGAATGTTCTAACCGGCCAATGCTTTGTAAAGTAGGGGTGTAGCTTTACCTTACAAAGCAGGAGTACTGCAAGTCGAAGCATATAATAATACATAATGTCAAAATGTTATGACAACTCAATGGAAATGGATTAAAAACCCCTGCCTACTGCCCACAATGCGAGCTGGAACGACCACTAGTGGGCTGTAGGACCAGGTCGACCATCACTGTTGTAGACGGCCCTAAACAAGAAACGATTTTTTAGTAGTCACACTGCAGCAGTTTTGTCTTCAGAGAAACAGTTAACGTAGGGATATGAACATTATGAATGTGTGCAGGAAATGTACTCCTTTCTTGATTGGTAATTATATTTTTCCAATTAAAGCCTTCTCGGCAGTAAATCAAATTTAATTAGTTTTTATTGTAATACTCCATAAGACCTATGAGAATGAGGTGACAAAACTCATGGGATACCTCCTAATATCGTGTCGGATCTCCTTTTACGAGAAGTGCAGCAACTGAACGTGGCATGGACCCAACAAGTCGTTGGAAGTCCCCTGCAGAAAGAGTGAGCCACTCTGCCTCTACAATCGTCCGTAACTGCGAAAGTGTTGCCACTGCAGGATGTTATGCACGAAAAGAACTCTCGATTATGTTCCGTAAATGTTCGATGATGGTCGTGTATGGTGACATGGAGGGCCAAATCAGATCATTAGCTCGATTTGTCCAGAATGTTCTTCAAGCCAATCGTGAAAAATAGTGGTCCGACGACATGACATTGTTGTCTGGGAACATAAAGTCTTCAAGTAGCTGAACATAGCCATTTAAAGTCGATGATCGGTTCAATTGGTCAGTTGGACCAGAGGATCCAGTCCATCCCATGTAAACACAGCCCTCTTTGGAACCACCGCCAGATTGCACAGTGCCTTATTGACAGCCTGGGTCCATTCTTCGTGGTGTCTGTGCCACACTCGAATCCTACCATCAGCGCTAATCAACTGAAATGGGGATTCATCTGACTAGGCATCTGGCTGAGCGGTTCTAGGCGCCTCAGTCCGGAACCGTGCTGCTTCTATGGTCGCAGGTTTCAATCCTGTCTCGGGCATGGATGTGTGTGCTGTCCTTAGGTAAGTTAGGTTTAAGTAGTTCTAAGTCTAGGGGACTGTTGACCCTAGATGTTAAGTCCCATAGTGCTTAGAGCTATTTGAACCATTTTTTGGAACATCGCTTGTCTCAGTCGTTAAGTGAAGGCATTCGGCCAATGCGTTGTCCGGGATGAGAGGTGATGCCTGAAATCTGGTATTCTCTGCACATTCTTGACACTGTGGATTCCGGAATACTGAATTCCCTAACGATTTCCGAAACTGAATGACCAATGCGTGTAGCTCCAACTACCATACTGCGTTCAGAGTCTGTTAATTCACGTCGTGCTGCCATAGCCAAGTCGGAAACTTTTTCATATTCATCACCTGAGCACAAACCCAAAGCATTGACCTGTTGTACCTTGTACACGCGATACTACCGCCATCTTTATATGTGCTATTCCTCGACCTCTGTGTGTTTGTATTTTCGTACATGACTAGATGACGTATGAATAACCTTTCCTTGTTCAGATGACTACGTACTTGCGGATGTTTTGTACTTCGGTTCCTGGACTGGACTTTGTGACTTACGATGATGATTTGTTGCTATTAAGGCGATTAAAAAAAGAGCCGGAGGCTGCAAATAAAAACAGCAGGATGGATCATAATGCCATTGCCTACGGAAGAAGGTGTGCCCCCTATAATGGCACTGATGAGCCAAACTAGCACACTCACTTGAGGATAGAGCGAGCATGTACACGCGTCGGCCGAACACAGTACCCAGTCGTGCTGAAAACGGAGACATGCAACCTTCAAAAGAAAAACAAATGGGTGTAGTGTGTTTCCTGACTTGGGAAAGATTGCGGGGGACAGAAATTCATCACAGAATGGCACAAATGTACGAAGAGGAGTGCATTGCATGGATCAAGGTGTGGCACAAGCGATTCAAGGAAGGCCGCACGGTCTGGAACGCCACACCACATTACTGATAGCGTTCAGCATGTGGATGCCCTCATTATTGAAGACAGGTGAGTTATGTTGACAGCCGTTGCCCCAGATATTGGACTGAAGGTCGGAATTGCTTCGGACGTACAGTGTCCGACTAAGAGTGGGACACTACTATTACTGTTACTGTTAAAGTTGTTGTTACACTTTCTTGTCTCAACGGCTTCCTTGTTGACAGAATCTCAATCGGTGGATGCATGGGATAATATTTTCGTTTCAGCACAGGTTTGCTTGTGAGATTACGTTCGAAATCTCGATTTTTAACTTGGCGTCTATGGTCAGTATAGAGTTCTGAAATCGTTCGTATGGACTGATCAGTGTGACTGCTACCGCATTCACAAGGTATTTCATAAATTCCAGGATTACCGGGACCAAGGCTGTCTTTAACTCTGCGCAGGTACCTCTGCCCAGGACTCTGTTTGTTGTAGCTCAAAAGAAAGGCAGGGATGCTCTAGGATGATCAGTTGATTTTCATCTCTGTCTTCGTGTTATCGTTTCTTAGATTGTTTCTACTTAAAGGCCGCTAACATAATATATCGAACACTATAGCCAGTTCTCCGAAATAATTTTGTTAATTATATGCTATCGGGGTGCAAAGTTCATTGTCACAGTTTTAGATGTATTTAAAATCGCTGTTAGTATCAGATCGCAATGTCATTTGGCGACTCATTGTAGGCTATGTGGTGAAAATAGACTCGCGTAGCGGACTTATATAACCAGTCAACCTATTAATTATACTGCCATAATTTTAGTTTAGACTACGTATGCTAATCAACAAATACTAGCCATGTAGGTACAAAACATGTGATACAACCTAGGCAAACCTAAAACCTAATGTAACCTAACCTACACCACTAGCGACACCTTGCATCCTATATCCTACATGATGCATTGCTTTCGTCCGCCAAGTGTGCTGTAGAAATTGTGTTCCAACAAGGTGTGGCTCCACGAACAGAAATGTAATATAGTCGGCCGGGGTGGCCGAGCGGTTCTAGGCGCTACAGTCTGGAACCGCGCGACCACTACGGTCGCAGGTTCGAATCGTGCCTCGGGCATGGATGTGTGTGATGTCCTTAGGTTGGTTAGGTTTAAGTAGTTCTAAGTTCTAGGGGACTGATGACCTCAGAAGTTAAGACCCATAGTGCTCAGAGCCAGAAATGCAATATTGTTGATTTAGGTTAATTTTCTTCTAAAACAATGCTAAAAGTAGTGAACAGTCCTCTACATCCAATTCAGCCAAAAATATGTAGCTGATTTTAGTTTTACAAAACAGTTTCTTATGTGTAATGTAGACTCTGAGTAGTTCCGACAATAATTTGCTTTGTTTTGAAAGAGGAAACGCTACCTTAGGAGATCCAGAAACAGAGGAACAAGCAGGTGATAAAAGAAAAGAGAAGAAGGAAAGCAAGGGAGTATCAACCCAGCCAATGTGTCTACAGGCAAGAAGATACAATTACACTTTGTATTTGGCACATGAGGAAAAAAGAGAGCGGATTAATGTGCAAGTCTGGTAACAGAGACGGGGCCGTATTTCTCTGACACACCATTCCAGCGTTAGCTTTATACGAATCCGGATAACTGCGGAAAACTTTATTCATGATGACCGAGTGGCTTACACGAACCACTGCGCCTCCTCGCTTGGCTGTAAATGAGTGAAGAATCTGTGGAATAATATCTCTGTGCTCTTGATAATAAAAAAGGCTGCCACATTTCGACGAAATAAACGACTTTTACCCGCAAGGGAATTTGCTTTTTATGACAGTTTTATTTGTAGAACAGTCCAAGACAACTGAATAACTTCAAAACCGATTGGATTCCGTCAAATCACAAGAAAGAAAGAAATGTGTGAAGCGGAAACGGTACGAAATTGGAGGATATCGTCGGCACGAAGAACAGAATTCCGAAAAGCCGTTATTTTTGTTCTGTTATCGACAAATGTAGAGGCTCGCATAACGGACGATCGAGTGGAACAGGAAACCATTTCGGAGGCACAAATGAATGCGAATTTCTGTTCTGAGGTTCACCTTTGAAGTTTCTTTTTACTCTCGCCGTGCTTTCAGGCACTCGGGCAAAAAAGGCTAAGACAATACATCGCGTATCTTTGGCTCTCGTTTCGATACGGTTCACTGACTATGGCGGAAGGATAGATGCAAATGAGTCTTCCAACATCCCTGCGAACAAAGTCACACACTCGAGCGTACAGAAGCAGCGATCGGTCACCGATTCTACAGCGAACTGGGTCTAAGTTCACAGAAATTTTAGAAGCTGTCAGCTATTGAATCGCACCCAGTAATATAGGTCAAAAAGCTGATGACGTTTGCTAGGGACTGATTTCACTATATCATGCATATTAGAGAGGCATGTGACAGCTGAGATTAAGATACACCCACGAATATTGCGAAAGGCAGTGTAATGCCTACGCCTTAAAAGAACACACATGGTGCTGTTGCTATCGAAAAATCACTTTTAACTCCCTTTTTCTTTTTCTGTTTATTTTTCAGCGTAGTGACCAATTCTCCATAAACAACGGTCGTAACGTTCTCCCAGTCGTTCAGTTCCTCGACGATAGAAAACCTCTCCTTGGTCACTGAGCCATTCGAGAACCAATGCATGAACAGCGTAATTGCTGGAAAGTTTCTTTCCCCTGACATGTTCTTTCAGCTTGCCGAAAACATGAAAATTCGAAGCTACAAGTTCTGGACTTCTTGACCGGTATCACGAATGTCTGTGTGGATATGGTCACATTCTCGGAACTATATAACTACAGATGGATGCGATATTGCATGTGGTCCATATAGAGGTAGAATTTCACGGTGAATCTGTGTGCAGTTCAGAAATTTTGGCCATAAGACTCGAATTGTACTGTGTACTTCAGCTTCGGGGCCAATTGCCTTGCCGCAGTGGTAACACCAGTTCCCGTTAGATCACCGAAGTTAAGCGCTGTCGGGCTGGGCTAGCACTTGGATGGGTCACCATCCGGTCTGCCGAGCGCTATTGGCAAGCGGGGTGCACTCAGCTCTTGTGAGGCAAACTGACGAGCTACTTGATTGAGAGGTAGCGGCTCCGGTCTCGGAAACTGAGGTACGGCCGGGAGAGTGGTGTGCTGACCACATGAACCTCCATATCCGCATCCAGTGACTCGCATCCAGTGACTCGCATCCAGCGAGTCTGAAATAGGGTGTATTACTGGGAACGACAATGTGATGCATCCATCCGGGAAACTGATAGTCGTGAGGAAGGAAGTGTTTCGGCTGTACAACGAGTGTGTGCAGAATGGTTCGTGGGAGGCCGTAGAATACGACAAGGTGGGTCAGATCTCACGACCCAGACCATCCCCGAGAAGTTCGTCTCCTCACACGAACGGTATTGCAGGACAGATCGCCGCGCTCCTCGTCTCTGGCGCAACAGTGGAACACATCCTACACAATCAGGGGTGACAGTCCGTCACCGTTTATTACGGCAAGGGTCACGCGCACGTCGTCCAATTCTCCGCCTGCCTTTCACGAATGTGCAGAAACATGCTGGACGGCAATGGTGTATGGAACGACGTCATTGGAGACAAGAATGGCATCAGATAATGAAATGATAATTAAATCGACACCCTAGCTGCAAATAGGTGTTGATATATATCATTGGGGACATGTTGAAAATGTGTGCCCCGACCGGGACTCGAACCCGGGATCTCCTGCTTACGTGGCAGACGCTCTATCCAACTGAGCCACCAAGGGCACAGAGAATAGTGTGCCTGCAGGGACTTACCCCTTGCAAGGATAGTGCAGGCGCACTATCCTCTATGCCCTAGGTGGCTCAGTTGGATAGAGCGTCTGCCATGTAAGCAGGAGATTCCGGGTTCGAGTCCCGGTCGGGGCACACATTTTAAACATGTCCCCAATGATGTATATCAGCGCCTGTTTGCAGCTAGGGTATCAATTTAATTATAATTTCATTCTAGAGAAACTGCACGGTCATCAATGGTATCTGTTCTTTCGGGAACAGATACTACCTTCATACATGGCATCAGATAATGTTTGCGGACGAATCCAGGTTCTGTTTGTCTGAAAATGATGGCCGCATTTTGGTTCGCTGCAGACATGGGTAGCGGCATTGCAGTGACTTCATTCGCACAAGACATACAGCACCAACTCAAGGTGTTGTGGTGTGGGGTGCTGTTGGGTACAGTCACAAATCACACATGGTGCGTGTCCATGGCACTGTGACCAGTGTGAGGTACGTGAACAAAATCCTGTGATGCGTAGTCATATCCTATCTGCATAACGCCCCAGACGCCATTTTTCAGCGAGACAATGTACGACCACATGTTGCTGCACAAACATCTGTTTTCTTGGTGTCACAGAATTTCAACCTTTTGCCTGGACCGCCAGATCACCATACTCGTCGTCAAACGAAAATGTGTGGGCTATGGTGAAATGACGGGTGCAGCGCTATGACCCAGTGCCAGCCACCACAGATGAACTTTGGAACCAGGTGAGTGTTGCATGGATAGCTATACCTCGGCACGCCAGTTGCGCATTACACGCGTCGATGCCGTCACGCATGGAACAAGTTATCAGGACTCATGCCGGACCCTCTGCCTACTGGGCAACAGGACGCATGCTGAACCGAAGTGACTGAAATGCTAATGATTTCTGCAAAACATGCTAATGTGCATGTCCTATGGATCCGTTCAAAGATTTTCTGTTTTTCTTTTTTCTGAACATGAGTGTAGTTGCCAAGGCATTTCAGCCACTCACCGTGTGCGTCTGCTACACGTATCGCTCTTGTTTCGCAATGGTGTTAGTCTGAGATGACATGTGTAACTTATTTTCTGAGGTGTCTTTGTACATACAACATTCTAGTCACCTGCTGTCGCTCCGTGGTACTATAGCAAATATTACCTTAAGCGATCTCCTGTGTTCCTGGAGTATTTCTAAATTATACAATCCTCTCGTATTTACCCGTGTCATGTAAGTTCTCCAAGATTATTTGGCTAACAGATTTCTTGCCATCTTCGGGTTTTTCCTGATAACTGCGTCCTACATTTGTTGACGGTTACCATCTCCACCACTCCGTTCCTGTCGCTATCCAGGCAGCCGCTATGGTTCGGGCTGGTGGTGATGGGCTGTGGAAAGCGGTCCGTAGACTCCACGCCATCGCCGGATGCGGACCTCACTGTACGGGAACGAATTTCTTTCTCTCGGCTCACCACACGTTCCACATCTCATTCAGCTGTAGGCCGCTATCTTTGTCGATTAAGCCACCATTGACCCGAATTCCAATGGCCTCCTTAATCACGCAATAAAATTAAGAGGAAGAATCCCTGAGTATCATGGTTGTGTTGTAACCTATAGTACGGTCAGTTATAATTCAACGGTCGGGCATGGCGATTTATTGGTCTGGCGTAATTCACTGTAGCGTCTATGTTCACGGCAGCTCTGTTCTAATGTGTGTACCATTTCCCCAAAGTATACACTGCCGCATTGGCAAAGTATTTTGCGAAGATCTGTATCTTGGTCTCAGAGGGTTGCTGGGATGTGCATTTGACACTGCGTCGCTTCAAGATCCTGCTTACATATCTGGAGGTGTCGCCGACGAATGAGATGCACGCTAGTGATTTGTGTTCCTTTTTTGTTGCTACTTTTGTCTATGTACAACCTGCGTAAACGCACGCCTTATCCGCTGTTGTATTGATCGCAGATGGTTCGCACCATTTGAAGAAACGCGTGCAAAACGCCTTTAGGCTGGTAGTTGTGGTGACTACTCGAGACGTGTGCATACAGGTCAGTATGTGTGTAGGTTTTCTGTACACATTGTGTCCCAGCTTGCCACCTAGCTTCCGTTTCACCAGGACATCAAAGGGAGAACGCCATCATGTTCCCTCTTCATGATCAAGTGTATGTGGGAGTGGAGTGAACTGACTTAATGGAGAAATTTATCTAAGGTGGCCCGTCCGTGTATCTAGGCGACGAACGAGTCATAAACGTAACAGCAGGAACCGGATGGATTTAATTGGGCTAGTAATCTTGCATGAATAAATTCGCCACTTTGTAAGACACACCATGGCGACGCAATCTGTTCGTAATAATTTGCATCGAGCAGTAAGTGAACTGAAGTTAGCTCAAACTCTGAAAATGAGACCATTAAATCAACCGCTGCCGAAGAGATTGGCAGCTGCGCGGATAGCCACAGGAGTGGGGCGCAGCGATGGAGGGGGTCAAGCCTAACGTACGTAGGACGCCGACCCCAGCACAGCAGCAATCATGAACCACCTCAACACGGCAACAAATCTGTTTGCCGAAATATCGTAAAGAACTTACAACGTGACCTAAATGGACACAATTCTACATACACTACCTGGCTTGTAAACTATGTCTCCATTATGAATAACAAGGAACAGAGAACTGGGAATACCAATAAATACGAACGCACACTAACGGAAGTACCAGATGACTATTTCATTTTCACAGAAAGTAATAGTCTTTGGAAATTATCGAGGGTAACCAGAAGCCCAAACCGCTTTTTAGTAACTTCGAAGCATAGCGGGAATTCTGTATTGTTCTCAGCACTCGTAATGCGTATTTCAGTTGTTACTATTGGCAAAATGAAAATAAATGTCATTCGAATTATCTCTGAATGCCTCCAGTGACACAGACGTTATTGTAAGATGAAAACACTTCAATACATAAAGTTGACAAAAAGCGTATAATACAAAACCGTTATAAGTAGGCTGTTTAGGTTTTTATGTTGGTAACGCCACGTCGCGTTCTGTATGAAAATCGCTGACTGTGCTGTGTGCGGTCTGTGGCTGGTTGGACTCATTGTTGGAATATTCGCTTGTGTAGTGTTGGGCCGTTGGATGTGAGCAGCGCGTAGCGTTGTGCAGTTGGAGGTAAGCAGCCAGCAGTGGTGTATGTGGGGACAGAGATGGCAGAGTTTTGAGAGCTGATGATCTGGATGTGTTTCCATCATAAAAAGGAAATTTGTAAAGATCGATGTCATGAATTGATATATTTATAAATGATGACTTTTGAACATTATTAAGGTAAATTAATTGTTTGTTCTCTATCAAAATCTTTCGTTTTCTAACTATGCCTATCAGTAGTAAGCGCCTTCAGTGGTTAGAATCTTTCATTTAGCTGGCGGTATTGGTGCTCGCTGTATTGCAGTAGTTCGAATTGCTAGACTGATTTTAGTAGGTGCCCTTCAGTTTGTCTGAATGCAAAACGACCGCTTATCGTGCAGTGTTGTTAAAGTATTTTATTCTCCACACCTGCAGATCTACTCTTACAAAGTCCGAATTAATATTCATTATCATTTTTACTTGGAAATCATTATAGTATTTCTACTGTCAACCAGCCTTCAAACAATGATGAAGCTCAATGGCCACCAGGGCCTGATACATCAGAAGCCCATGTTCTGCGAAGGCTTAAGAATTTAAAAGAAGAGTATTCAGTACGACAGAAGTTAGTTTGTATCTTGCTGTGTATATCGATGAGTCCAAGGAGAAGAAAGTTATATCCAGTGGTAATTATTTGAAAATATGGAAATTATATGATACTACAAAAGTATGGGGTCATCGCAACAAACAACAGAAGTACCGGGTGAGGACGTCCTTTCTTTATCTCCTGCTATCCACAGTGGATGTATCATATTCCATCACAATTTTTTCAATTTGAAATTTTAAGAATTTTAATTATACTAATTGTTGGATTCTAGGGCGTCGTGAGATTAAGACAGCCGCTATTGCATTCCCCATAGTCAAGATGTAGGCGTTATCGTGTCTTATAATGTCGCGTGCATCTTCTCGAACGCAAAAGAAAAATTTAATTATTGTTAACTGTATTACTTATAGGCTAACAAACACAAGTGAAATGATTAAGATTAATTTTCAGATTTATTTACTGTTTTATGAGGAAAATTGACAACGTAGAGGTTGGGGCAAATAAAATTGAGCAGGGTAAGTGGATACGATTGGACATGAATATGTGGCAATACTAACGGAGGATGGAAAGAGCTAAGCTACTTCCTGCAGGATATAGCAACTATCCATACAGCCGGCCGAACCTTGGAGCACATTTACACAATCTTCGCAGCTGACGGAATTGTTAGCAGTGGTCAGTCTGGTCGCAGCCCTAGCTCTTCACCCAGATCCCTAATCTGTCAGTGTGCGATTACTTTGTGTCGGGGGCCGTTAAGTCTAAGGTATATTGCAACAAAACTCTCATAGTCTTCGAAAAATACAGCACAATATTTTGGATGAGGCTGCAGCGGTTCCAGCAGCCCAGCTTAGATCTACCTTCAGCAATTTGTTGACCGTTGTCCAAAAGTGCTAAGAGACGAATCGTGGGCACTTCCAATATCTGCTATAGTCAGGTCAGTATTGTATTTCCTTTCCTCTGCTATATTTCCTTGTACTCTGGTTCTCTGGGCTCTTTTATTTGCCCCACCCTGTAGAACATGTGGATCACGTAGAATAGAGTCAAGAATGTCGAGAACGGCAATATGATGGAGCCAAACATCGAAATTACGGACGCCGCCACCTTTGAAATTCAAGTACAAGTGGATATTGCTTAAGAATTTAAATGAGGGGTATGTATCTCGATGTGTGTAATGTTTTAAGCACATCATTCCAACGCATTAGTAACGTGTCTTTCCCGAGGCAAAACTTGACTCATTAATTGCATATTTTCAACAAAATTTAAATACTTCATTCATTTGAATCTGCCAGAAGTGAAACATACGATGCAGAAGAGCATATAATGCTTGATAATCATTCCAAGAAATATCTTTCATGACCTCTGAATCGCCATAATTTAATATCACAGCGCTTTCTCACTTTACACTGAAGGTATCATGGAGATAAAGTCTCGTCACATTGTAGGACTACTGTCCTAGACGCAGTTTCATATGTTAAATATGACAGAGCATTACGTCTAAAGGGCGTTTTATTCTAGTTGGCACCACTCGAGTAACAAATTAGTTCGTTAATACCCTTTCATAGACGCTTAAATTAGAAGGAGCTCCCGTGAAATGGAAGCGAACATTTCTCATCGCAGAACTGTACGAGCATCTGAAACTCGTTTGGGCGGCTATTGAATCTCTGTGCTCATTCAGATGCAGGGCCAACTCACGCACTTCTTCTCCGCGTCGCCATGCACGCTTATCTCGACGTCATCTCCCGGGCGTTGCGGTTAATTAAGGCCGGAAAGCAGATCTCGGTGCCAGGTATCGATCGCTAAATCCTAAAGATAGCGCCGTATTAAGCGGACCGCTTGAGCGGAATTAGCGCTATACACCACCATTTCCACACCCGAGTTGCTTCATTTAGTGGGTTAAGAGACTGAATGGGTGCAGCTATTTAACACACGCGATGTCACACAGACAGAGAGAGAGAGAGAGAGAGAGAGAGAGAGAGAGAGAGATATTTTCAGCGTTGTTGATGTCGAGTACCTCAAGCTATTTGGAAACAAGGAACACGATTGTAGAACACGAAGTTTCTTGTTCCTTAGTGACTCCGTTATTTCCGTGTTCCTTGGATCGCATGTGCGATCTCTCGCTGTGATTAGGTTCGCTTTTACAATTACAGTGCTCTGTCTCAGTGAAAATTACGGAAACGTGCAGACCATTTAGAAGATTATCTTAAACTATGTGACTTTTTCTTATCTTTTTCTTCTGTACAGTGATCTCGTATAACTACGTTCAATCATTTTCTCTCTCTTTTCCTCTGTAACGCAGGTAAGAGTGCACACACACACACACACACGCACACACACACACACACACACACACACACACACACACACAAACACACACAAACAAGCAAACAATCAAAATTTTCATATTATTATGCATTCATAAATTTATCTAAGAAATAGAAATGAATTTTAATACACACTCGTGTTCAAAATTAGAGCAAGAAACGGAAATTTTTCAAGGTTGCTTTTATTTTGTCACAAGGCAATATAAATAGATTATAGTAAAGAAGAAACAATGTAAAGAATACAGAACTTAAACTACTGCAACATGCATAACGGTAGACAAAAATGTTCTTTCTTTTCTCCAACATAACGGATTTGCACACACATTTCGACAACTGGTTAATGTGCTCGGTATGAGGTGTGACCACCTCTGGCAGCAATACAGCCCTGACAACGACAGGGCATGCTGTGAATTATGTCATTAATCTCATGTTGAGGCAATAACGCCCATTCTTCCTGCTGAGCTGCTCGCTGTCTTGGTGGTTGGTTGGTGGATGCTGACATGATGCAAGCCGTCTCCCTAGTGCACCCCAGACATGCTCTATGGGATTCAAATCTGGAGAGCGAGCAGGCCACGCCATGTGTGCAATATCTTCCGTCTCCAAGAAAACATAGCCACCTGTGTTCTATGAGGTTGAGCATTATCGCCCATCAATACAAAGTCTGGGGAGGACCTCGCAACAACGGCAAATGAGGTTCCAAGATCTCGTCACGTTACCTGACAACAATTAAACCTTGCCGATTCACCCGTACAACTTTTTGAAGAGGGGTTCAAGTGGTCAATATTATCACTGTCCACACCATTGGGGATCGTCCTCGATATCGGTCTCTTTCCACAATGTTTGGGTCCCATCAGATGCGAAATCCCTTGAGACTAAATCGAGACTCATCAGTGAAACCAATATTTTCCCACTATTCGGCCGCTCAGGTGGCATGTTTCCTTCTGTGAAGAAGCGTCATAAGTAGATATACAGAAAATCTCCTACAACAAGGGCCAATCTTCCGAAGCGTTCTACACACCATTTCCCTTGGTACAACACGTCCAGTGGATGTCGCGAACTCACATGCCTGCTGCCATGCGGTACTATTGCGGACTGTCGTGCCCTTACAGCCAAATAACGATCCAGTTTTACTGATGTCAAACGTGGTCGTCTCTGTCCTGGTCTTGGGGATACAATTTCGGTCTGTATCCACTGTGGCTACATCCGAGAAACAACAGAACGATTCACACTAAGCTATCGGGCCACATCGGTTTCCGACTGTGGTGCTTCCTCTCCTTCTCTGGCCTTCCACCGCTGAGAGTCTGGTAGGCATCTTGTCTGTGCCACACTGCTCTGTTTGTGACTGTGTGCACAGGGATTGCGGATGTGGGGCTACCCGTCAAACAGAACGTCGTTTCATAGACGCCCTGACGTCTTCGATTGCATGGTTGTCCGTTTACCTGAATGCCATCTTCCGTGCAGAACACGATAATAAGGACATCTGGTTGACAGTTTGTATGATTATATCGTGAATTAGACACAGGACGGAGAAACAGCGGTTTGTTACTTTAATTTTGGTCACTTGTGTAGTAGTCTGGAACCGCGCGACCGATACGGTCGCAGGTTCGAATCCTGCCTCGGGCATGGATGTGTGCGATGTCCTTAGGTTAGTTAGGTTTAAGTAGTTCTAAGTTCTAGGGGACTGATGACCTCAGATGTTAAGTCCCATAGTACTCAGAGCCATTTTTTTTGTGTAGTAAATTGTTTATATCGCTAGGTAGATGGTCAAAGATATTCATGGCTGTATACCGCACCACTTTCTTTGACACATTGACTCTGTGTATTATCCTAATATTGTTACTCTTGTTTTGAAACTGTAATTGATTGTTGACAACAAACTTAGTTTTTGAGTAAATCGCAAGGCTGCTGTCAGTATGCCCAACGGTTCAAGTCGCTATGTACAAGGGATACTGGAATCGACAACATATTTTGTCCTCATTACGCACCTCTGTGAGACAAATACTTTTCTTCTAAATGACGACTTATGCAAAAATATGAAGCCAAAGTCATTATTGGTTGGAAATAGGGAATCTGACATCCGTAACACAAAAATTGCGGAACTAAGCCTTTTACGATAATCTGTGACATGTGACATCCAGTATTTGTTCCTATTAATATAAGCATCCCCATTTGCAGAGAATCGGTTGTTTAGTTCGAGAAATATGTCTAGTCATTATCATCTTCTGTGGTACTCACTAGACTCTTCCCAGTTCTTTTATTTCTGCCTTATGCACAGAGAAATTCTTATGCTACAATGCTCGACACTTCTCCGTTTTTTACGTCTTTACGTGGAGACTAAGTGGATAACTCCCAGACTCTCAGTCCCTTGACTTTTTTCTAGCATTTAAACTATATGGTCCATCCGGACACCTACTAGTGGGCTTTAATATAGCGTGTGTCCACCCTTAGTTTTCATGAGGGCTTGAAATCTGCTGGGCACACTTTCAATGAGGAGTCTGAATATGACTTCTGATATTTTCCCGGCGTAATTCTTCTTCCAGTTTGCAGCCGGATCCCATCAACATTCTGCCACGATATTTCGGCCCAGAGAAGTCCGGCCATTCTCATGTGCGTAGACGAAGTACTGACGAGACATGATGCAGTCCTGGTATTCAGAGCGAATTCCGCGCATGCAAATCTTACTGGAGGTTCACGGCGCATACGTTAGAAGGTGACATGCGCGAGGCAGCCACGTTCTGTGTGCTGCCCTCAGTGGTGAAGTAAGAACAAACTAATCTCTGAGTATCTGCCGAGCGTGTCGAGCCCGCTATGACGGCATTATTTTAATAATAGGATCCAATCTTTATCCAGCTGAAAGCCGTTATCACGATTCATTATATTGTCAGCAAGACGTGTTTACACGGATTCTTTAACTACAGAGTCCCAGAAGCTGGAAACCGGTGCTAAAATTTTGGTCTTATTGTATTTCATTGAGTGTCCCACGGAGACGCAATGGTCTGCCACTGCTGATTTTAAAGGTCGCCGCAGACGGGTGCGTCTTTCGTGTTCTACACAGCGTTCCTGGACCGTTTGTGTCGTCTGACCTATACAGGCCTATTACAAATGATTGAAGCGATTTCATAAATTCACTGTAGCTCCATTCATTGACATATGGTCACGACACACTACAGATGCGTAGAAAAACTCATAAAGTTTTGTTCGGCTGAAGCCGCACTTCAGGTATCTGCCGCCAGACCGCTCGAGAGCGCAGTGAGACAAAATGGCGACAGGAGCCGAGAAAGCGTATGTCGTACTTGAAATGCACTCACATCAGTCAGTCATAACAGTGCAACGACACTTCAGGAAGAAGTTCAACAAAGATCCATCAACTGCTAACTCCATTCGGCGATGGTATGCGCAGTTTAAAGCTTCTGGATGCCTCTGTAAGGGGAAATCAACGGGTCGGCCTGCAGTGAGCGAAGAAACGGTTGAACGCGTGCGGGCAAGTTTCACGCGTAGCCCGCGGAAGTCGACGAATAAAGCAAGCAGGGAGCTAAACGTACCACAGCCGACGGTTTGGAAAATCTTACGGAAAAGGCTAAAGCAGAAGCCTTACCGTTTACAATTGCTACAAGCCCTGACACCCGATGACAAAGTCAAACGGTTTATATTTTCAGCGTGGTTGCAACAGCTCATGGAAGAGGATGCGTTCAGTGCGAAACTTGTTTTCAGTGATGAAGCAACATTTTTTTCTTAATGGTGAAGTGAACAGACACAATGTGCGAATCTGGGCGGTAGAGAATCCTCACGCATTCGTGCAGCAAATTCGCAATTCACCAAAAGTTAACATGTTTTGTGCAATCTTACGGTATAAAGTTTACGGCCCCTTTTTCTTCTGCGAAAAAAAACGTTACAGGACACGTGTATCTGGACATGCTGGAAAATTGGCTCACGCCACAACTGGAGACCGACAGCGCCGACTTCATCTTTCAACAGGATGGTGCTCCACCGCACTTCCATCAAGATGTTCGGCATTTCTTAAACAGGAGATTGGAAAACCGATGGATCGGTCGTGGTGGAGATCATGATCAGCAATTCATGTCATGGCCTCCACGCTCTCCCGACTTAACCCCATGCGATTTGTTTCTGTGGGGTTATGTGAAAGATTCAGTGTTTAAACCTCCTGTAACAAGAAACGTGCCAGAACTGCGAGCTCGCTTCAACGATGCATTCGAACTCATTGATGGGGACATGCTGCGCCGAGTGTGGGAGGAACTTGATTATCGGCTTGATGTCTGCCGAATCACTAAAGGGGCACATTTGTGAATGCCTAAAAAAACTTTTTGAGTTTTTGTATGTGTGTGCAAAGCATTGTGAAAATATCTCAAATAATAAAGTTATTGTAGAGCTGTGAAATCGCTTCAATCATTTGTAATAACCTTGTATATGCAGGGCCACACTCACAGGGAATTTTATAAATCCCCGCCTTCCTCAATTATAAATCGTCTTTAACGGATCCGACTAAGGCCCTGCTCTTGGCTAGTGGACGGAATATGACATCAGTATTATCTTTCCTAAGCAATCTGCCTATTTTAGAAGACACGTTCCCGGCATATGGAAGAAACGCAGTTGATTTATAGTCGTCATCAGTGTCCTTAGAGCGTTACTTCTTGTTATAATTGTGCATGGTCTTCCGTATCCGATGCGAAGTATAGCCATTCTCTTCGGAACCCTACTTCAGATGCACTAATTCTTCGTGAAGGCTATCAGCATCCTATATTACATGCGCCCGATGAATTAAAGTAATGAGAACACCGGAGGTTTGTGCGGGGTGATGACAACTAAACGCCTGAAGATATAGATCTGTATGTATAGGTTTTCTCTATACCGTATGTCCCGAAGACCCATCATTCTTACGGAATTCTAACGCGTCTAGAAAGGGTAAAGTTCCATCTTTCTCAACCTCCATAGTAAACTTGATGTTCTCATGTAAGGAGTTTAAGTGACAAAGGAATTCTTGTCTGCCATAATGCCATACAACCAAGTATCATCTACGTAAAACCAGAAAACGGCAGACTCAAGAGATTTCTACTCAAAGTCTTCCATAAAAAGACTGGTCACCACAGGGGACATTGGACTCCCCATGGCGACACCGTCAGTTTGTACAAAAAATTCGTTATTAAACAAAAAAATAAGTTGAGGAGAGAGTATGTTTAAAGAAAGCCGTCAAATCATCACTGAACAAGTTACCAATAAGATGTAGCGAGTCAAATAAAGGCACTTTGGTAAAAAAAAGTGAGACCACATGAAGATAACTAGTAAATCCGAGCTGTTCAGCTTAACAGTCTTCAAACGATTCATTAAGTCCTTGGAATTACGTGTATGGTGGCAGCTCTTACCCACATACGGCTTGAGTAAGGAGGCCAGATGTTCTGCGGTCGAATAAGTAGAGGCACCAATATTACTCACTATCAATCGTAGAGGAACGCCATCCTTGTGAATCTTGGGCAGCCCATACAGTCTTGGTGGAACAGCATTGTGTGGTCTCAGCCTCTCGATAACTTGTTCAGGTACAGAACTAGCGTCTAAAAGAGTAATAGTTTTTGTGGATATATGTCTCGCTGGGTCCTTACCGATTATGCGGTACATAGAATCACTTAGGTGACTATATATCTTCTCGTTGTAGGCTGAGGGCAGCCAGCGCACACAACGTGGCTGCCTCGCGCATGTCATCTCCTAATGCTTGCGCCGCAAACCGCCAGAACGATTTGAATGCCCCGAATTCGCTATAAATACCATGACTGTATGAAGTCTCTTCAGTACTTCGTCTACGCACTTGAGGATGTCCGGACTCTCTGGACCGAAATATCGCGGCAGAATGTTGATGGGATCCGGCTGCAAATCCGAAAATTACTGGAAGGTGTCTGCATGTCTGTGAAGGAATAACAAACCATTCCTCCTCAAGAACCGAAACCGGAGACGGTAGTGATGTTGGAGCTGGGGTGTGCAGCAAAGTCATCCCAAAGGTGTTCCGTTGGGTTCAAGTCGGGTCACTGGGCATGCCAGTCCATTTCAGGGATGTTATTGTCCACGCACCATTGCGTTATGCCACATGACAAGATGCACTGACATGCGCAATAAGGGGAACACATCCAGACTACGAAAAACATACTCATAGTCTAACAACACCTCCTCCGTACTTCACTGTTGGCGCTATACACGACGGAAGACAACGTTCTTCAGGTATGGTCAAAACCCAAGCCATCCATCTGATTGCCACACAGTATAGTGTGATTCATCACTACAAATTAATCGTTTCCAGTCATTCACTGTTCCGTGGCGTCTTTACAAAACCTCAAGCATTATACGTACTAAGCATTTACAGAAATGTGTATCTTATGAGGAGCTCGTCGATCATTGTACCCAACTCTTTTTGGCTCTCTATGCACAGCCACTGTACTAGCTGGAATGCTGGTAGAACTTTTGTAGCGCAAGAGTTATTATTTTGACTGATTTCATGTAGTCTTTACAGCCACCCTCCGAAGTTCTCGACTGTCACGGCGCAAGACGTGCCTGATTTTGATTTACCTGTGATCGTTCTTTCTAGTTTCTACTTCACAACCTCATTACCACCAGTTGCCTTTGGTAACCTTAGAGGAGATGAAATGTCCCTGATGCATTATGTCCTGAAGTGACAGCCAATGATCAGGCAGTGTATTGCTTCTATCACTTCTCGCTCTCATTTGCGTATGTGCAACTTACATCCTAGTTGAGAGCCGACGTGAAACAGTAGGCCCCTCTGCAACGGCTAAGTCATCTGAAAGGTCGAATAGAACTGTTTATAGCTGTCAAGTATTTGAGGAAATGCATCCCTGATCCATCAGCTGCACGAACGCACCTTTATTCTCTACCGACTTCGCTTAAATAACCATCTTCGTAGGAGGAAAATCTGTACACTGATGACCCATGAATAAATTATCTTCAAAGAGACTCCAGTCATATATTCATACCATTGCTCCATAAACGCAGGTAAACTAAAATTATGTTGTCTGATACAAATACGATACTGTATAAAACGTAATCCTTAGCTGTTACAACAAAGATCGAAAGTAACCAAGATAATACTATCCCCAGTTACTATTCCTAGCAGGGTCCTGGATAATATCGGTTTATGTCGTTCGTGCGTCACCTCATCAAGTGTTTTTCGTTGAGTTCAGACGATCCATAGGTCCGACTAATGTCGAAGTACACTGGTACTAAACATTGTTGTAGGAAGAGGTTGCAATTTCCATGCAGTGACAGGTCCAGAACAAGCACATCCGATTAAACTATTAAAACAACCTTCACTATGTGTATCAGTATTACGTCGACTACTTTGGATGACGAGAAATAGTATGCAGAACTGGTCAGAACGTCTCTTGCGTGTTTCTTTTGCTTTCGGTGATATTATGGTACATCTGTAAGTAAAAAGAAGACAGTTAACGCAAAAGCTGTAAATTTTTAAACTTGCGGCCATATGAGTTCCGTGAGCACATCATGCGAGGTGGCGCAGTGGTAAGATACTGGACTCCCATTCGGTACGACAGTGGTTCAAATCCTCGATCAGATTTTGTGTAATTTCTCGAAAACGCTAAGAGAAATACTAGACTTGTTGTTCTGAAAAGGATACGAACGATCTTCTTCCCCATCTGCGCTGTCCGCGCCCAAATAGTATCGATACCACCTACGCTAGGTATGCCACTGGCCTGCTGCCGAGAGACCAGAGGACGCTTTGCAGCAAGAAAGCGCACGTAAACAGCAGAGGACAGGATACCAACACGTCTTTGGTTAGCTGTGGAGTGACAGGATCTCAACAGTGGACGTTAGAAACTTGTGTTTGAGGACGTATGACGCTGCACGTTGGCTGAACATTGCCCGAAGGCAGCTGTCTCGCCTGCGAAGAGTTATAAGCACCACCAGACTGGTTGGGAGCTTGACTCTCATCCACCCCACTGCTGAAGGAAGCGACTCTGATTGGGGAACTGTCGCTTGCCCAGGTTGTGAACTGTTTCATATCTTAGATCGATACTACCCCACATGGTAACGGCAACGCAAGTTTTCACCGATAGTGATCATGCAGCATTTGGT
Organism: Schistocerca americana; assembly: GCF_021461395.2. Lineage (NCBI taxonomy): Eukaryota > Metazoa > Arthropoda > Insecta > Orthoptera > Acrididae > Schistocerca > Schistocerca americana. Next base: position 146,761,128 of record NC_060124.1, read on the forward strand.
GAATCCGATGGAACATGCCCACTAAGTGGGCTCTGTACCATAAGCGAATTCGGCTGCCGCAGTAGAGGATGGTTGGCAGCAGCCACACACCCATTCGCACTGGGATTCGTAATGGAGTTGCCACCGAGATGCAGTCCATCCAAGGCCCTGTCGGTACCACCAGTGCTTTAGTTAAGAGAGCCACACCCTATGGTGCTATTGTTACTGTGGTATTAGCTGGACTTTATTGCTGCAAATTCACTTGTAAAGAGTCTTCGTATGGCTGGAGAAAGCTACCAGTTAAGTACAGGTTGTGTTTACTGCATTTTCTAGTTGGCTAATCATTTCTGCTCCTGTCCAGCTTTCTTACGACGGACACCCTGCTGCACCTTTCTGTAGCCCACCTCTTCTTACCGCTGGGTACGAAGTAGCACACAACTGTATTGCTGTCGTTACTGTGGTTTGCCGTAGTGAGCTGAAGGGAATCGTTAGTGTTTTTTTGCTGTGGCGAATGTGTTTTAAGTTAAAGATATGTTATCTATCTGCCACATTACTGTGTGGTTCTTCTGTGGTATGCATAAGAGGTGCTTGCTGTTATATTTTTCGTAGTCACCTGTACTGTGAGTCAGTGTTTTTAAGGCGTTTGGTATTTTGTTAGGCACATCTGCATCTACATCTTCATCTACATGTACACATAAACTCCACAAGCCACTGTACGGTGGATGACAGCTATTTTCATTATTAGCTATTAGTCATTGCCTACTGTTTATGTTAGCTATAATTTGCCTGCCTTACGTGTTGCCTAGTGTTCTGCATTTTTTGGAAATAGTATTTATTCAGTTTATTGTGCTAGTTCCTTCAGTGCTTCAAAAAACAAATGGTTCAAATGGCTCTGAGCACTATGGGACTTAACATATTTGGTCATCAGTCCCCTAGAACTTAGAACTACTTAAACCTAACTAACCTAAGGACATCACACAACACCCAGTCATCACGAGGCAGAGAAAATCCCTGACCCCGCCGGGAATCGAACCCGGGAACCCGGGCGTGGGAAGCGAGAACGTTACCGCACGACCACGTTCAGTGCTTCTTAAATTTGTTTTACATAATGGTTTTAAATATAATAGTATTTATTTCTATAGTTATATTAATTCTTTATTTATCAAGGACATTAGTGTACAGTTACCAAATAGACTTTGTAACACATCGATCAAAAGAGAAGTACTGTGGTTGAAACAGCAGGTCAGCTGAGTATATTAAATTCATTATAATTCCCGTTGATTGTTTTTTGAACTAGCCCTCTGTCTTATTATCTGTGAATTGTGTATTTCGTCATGCTGCCTGCTTAGTCTTGCCCACTATGTCTGTTTATTGGAGCCTGCCACTCTCTGTTGTTCAGGAAGTTAAGTATTGGTCTCACAAAGAATTTTTAATTATTCCATTTATATCTGGTTTACTTTAAAAGCTGTTCTTAAATATTTACGTAATGCTAAGTAACACCGCCTAAAGGTGATCTTCAGTGTCATTTCAGGCCACTGTGCCGCAAGAACCGGTTGAATAGTTAGTATTGACACCTTATTTTTAGACAGTATTCAGAAAATCCTGACACATCTTCACAGGAAAACTCTTTGATGGCCACCAGCCATTAATTCAGTACACATCTTTCTGAGAGAAGAAAAATTTCTGTTAAACTTCCATGTTAGTAAGAGTTTAAAATTTGGTTTTGGCTATACTTTCCAGTATTTATGTTCTTAATCTGTAACTGTTCATTGCCTTTACGTAATAACCACTTACCTCACTGTGAAACGCCCTTTTTTGGGCTCTAAACCTTTAGCGCAATTGTTCCGCATAATTTTGTTAGTTGCTTGTACTGTACCTACTGGAAAAGCGTTTGACCTACTGATGAAACGTGCCTTTTACTGATACTTTATTTGTGATTCCAGTACGTTTTCATTCCCCAACGAGCTCCCTATTGCTTCATCATCCTTCCCCCGTCCGAGCTGTTTTCTGTCTATAATTACATCGTCGTCGATGGGACGTTGTTAAACCATAATATCCATTTTTCCCTGCCGTTCTTCTTCCCCTCCTTGTTACAAAATATCTATTATTATGTACCATAGTTGCTTCTTATCCTGACCAGACTTTCGCGTTTGATGGACTGAAGGAAAATACTGGGTGTTTCAGAAACATTCATCCGACTTCGCAATGACAATATATTTTACATGAATGAAGATACATTGTCTCATAATAAAAGTGAAGCACCCAAAGACATTATCCAATGTCATTGTAACTACATAATACATACACACCATCGGCGGCTATGTAGATGATAAGGGCTTGCAATTTTGAGTCTCGAGTGGAACGACCATTACAATGGATTTATGTTGTTCGTGTTCAGTGTTGTTACCAAACTTCAAAATTTTATTACAACGGCAGCTGTTGAAATATTTTAACAAAATTTCTTTTATTGTAATTACTGTTTACTAAAGTTTTTATACAGGGTTATTACAAATGATTGAAGCGATTTCAAAGCTCTACAATAACTTTATTATTTGAGATATTTTCACAATGCTTTCCACACACATACAAAAACTCAAAAAGATTTTTTAGGCATTCACAAATGTTCGATATGTGCCCCTTTAGTGATTCGGTAGACATCAAGCCGATAATCAAGTTCCTCCCACACTCGGCGCAGCATGTCCCCATCAATGAGTTCGAAAGCATCGTTCATGCGACCTCGCAGTTCTGGCACGTTTCTTGGTAGAGGAGGTTTAAACACTGAATCTTTCACATAACCCCACAGAAAGAAATCGCATGGGGTTAAGTCGGGAGAGCGTGGAGGCCATGACATGAATTGCTGATCAAGATCTCCACCACGACCGATCCATCGGTTTTCCAATCTCCTGTTTAAGAAATGCCGAACATCATGATGGAAGTGCGGTGGAGCACCATCCTGTTGAAAGATGAAGTCGGCGCTGTCGGTCTCCAGTTGTGGCGTGAGCCAATTTTCCAGCATGTCCAGATACACGTGTCCTGTAACGTTTTTTTCGCAGAAGAAAAAGGGGCCGCAAACTTTAAACCGTGAGATTGCACAAAACACGTTAACTTTTGGTGAATTGTGAATTTGCTGCACGAATGCGTGAGGATTCTCTACCGCCCAGATTCGCACATTGTGTCTGTTCACTTCACCATTAAGAAAAAATGTTGCTACATCACTGAAAACAAGTTTCGCACTGAACGCATCCTCTTTCATGAGCTGTAGCAACCGCGCCGAAAATTCAAAGCGTTTGACTTTGTCATCTGGTGTCAGGGCTTGTAGCAATTGTAAACGGTAAGGCTTCTGCTTTAGCCTTTTCCGTAAGATTTTCCAAACCGTCGGCTGTGGTACGTTTAGCTCCCTGCTTGCTTTATTCGTCGACTTCCGCGGGCTACGCGTGAAACTTGCCCGCACGCGTTCAAACGTTTCTTCGCTCACGGCAGGCCGACTCGTTGATTTCCCCTTACAGAGGCATCCAGAAGCTTTAAACTGCGCATACCATCGCCGAATGGAGTTAGCAGTTGGTGGATCTTTGTTGAACTTCGTCCTGAAGTGTCGTTGCACTGTTATGACTGACTGATGTGAGTGCATTTCAAGCACGACAAACGCTTTCTCGGCTCCTGTCGCCATTTTGTCTCACTGCGCACTCGAGCGCCCTGGCGGCAGAAACCTGAAGTGCGGCTTCAGCCGAACAAAACTTTATGAGTTTTTCTACGTTTCTGTAGTGTGTCGTGACCATATGTCAATGAATGGAGTTACAGTGAATTTATGAAATCGCTTCAATCATTTGTAATAGCCCTGTATATACTAAAATTTTGTGTTTCAGATTCTCTGTTGATGGAAGGAACTGAACCTCTATAAAATGGCAACTCCTCAAGAGTGTGTCCTAGTTTATTGACAAAATAGGATGTTCAGATCCAACAAAACTTCATAAGGAAGTATGGAAGAGATCCAACATCGAGCCCTTCGATCCGTGCATGGCACAAAAAATTTATGGAGAGAGTATTGGATAAAGGGAGGAGCGGGCGACTAAGCACATCCGAGGAAAACATCGATCGCGTTTTAAACGCCTTCCCTCGTTCACCTACGAAGTCATCCGCACTGCTGCCAGACAGCTGCAACTACGACGTTCAACTGCGCATAAGGTCCTCCACAAGAACGTACGGTTGTATGCTTACAAAGTGCAACTGTTACAGACACATGAGCCAAATGACAAGCGAAAACAGACAGAGTTTGCACTTAACACGCTGGAACGCATTTCGGAGGATGAAGCATTCCTCAAGCGAGTTTGTTTCAGTAACGAGGCAACTTTTCGTGTTTCTGGGACATTAAACAGACACAATTTGAGAATCTGGGGATCTGAACGCCCCCATGTTATTAGGGAACTTCACCGGGATAGTTCAAATGTGAATGTGTGGTGTGGAATCAAGTGCAACCGAATAAATGGTCCATTTTTCTTCAACAACAGTTACAGCAGATGTTTACCTCGACCTTGTGACCAAATATGTAACACCACAATCTATTGACTTAAAACCAACTATCATTTTCCAGCAAGATGGTGCACCACCACATTGTGGACGGCATGTTCGTCGGTTTCTCAATGAAACATTTCCAGGCAGATGGATTGGGAGGGATGGGCAAATTCCTTGGCCACCACGTTTGCTCTGAGCACTATGGGACTTAACTGCTGTGGTCATCAGTCCCCTAGAACTTAGAACTACTTAAACCTAACTAGGCTAAGGACTACATACACATCCATGGCCGAGGCAGGATTCGAACCTGCAACCGTAGCCGTCGTGCGGTTCCAGACTAAAGCGCCTAGGACCGCTCGGCCACTCCAGCCACGTAAATATCACTCCCTTGGACTTTCTTTTATGGGGGTATGTAAAAGACATCGTGTATCAAACACAGATACAGGACGTTGCTGACTTAAAGCAAAGGATTCTAAATGCCATTGCCACCATTTATGACGTTATGCTACAGCGAACATGGCAATAAATCGAGTACCGTCTTGACGTGCTTCGTTAAACTAAAAGCGCTCATATAGAGGTCTATTAAACACTGTCAAAAAAACGTTTATAAAGACTGATTACAATAAAAGAAATGTTGTTAACATATTTCAACAACTGCGTTGTAATAAAATTTTGAACTTGTAAAGGGACTTTGTGGACACCCTTCATAAGGGTGTCAATAGAGTCAATGTGGATTTATCACTGTAAATGACACAGAGATGCGGCGTACCCGTTTGAGACAGCGTTATCAGTTCCTGACAGGAGTGGAAAGGGGCATCATTGCGGATATCAATTTAACTAGCTGATCAAATTGTGATATGACAGTCGCTCCATGTTGTACTGCAGAGGAACGTGGGAGCAGGCATTTTTGTCGTCAAGGTTCCGGTCGAGCACATCTATCACAGGGGAGGGTCATTACCACCTCATGTCTGCACCTGCCATCCGAGCATAACCGAGAGTAGTAACATCCTGTTCCATTTGTAGGCTGCCGTTTCCACGACAATACAAATGGCTCTCGTTAGAGTGGTGCCGTGACGGGAAGCATCGACTGCTGATCAAGAGTATCACATTGTGTTGAGCAGTTAATCACGGTGCTGCATTTTCGTGGCGACTATGGGAGAGGTCCCATTATTCCCCCGTCTTGGAGAAGCACAGTGGTGTAACTCCTGGTGTCATGGAGAGGGGAGTCCCTGGGTATGACGTCAGGTGACCGCTGCCAGTAACTGAGGGAACTCTAACGGCACATCGGTAAGTCGCGGACATCCTAGTCCTGATGTGTAACCTCTCAGGGACCGGTTACAATAGTTGTAGGGCAGCTTGCCTTAGGACAGGATACAACGGCCCTATGACAACCTGCCGAACCAAATTAGTGCATGCACCCAGGCCGGAGGGTTGCAACGTATCCTGCCGCCTAGCCTCATGCTGCCAAATTCTTTGCAAATGTGACTCGATTTTGTAATCACTGCAATAACATCACATTTCCTCTGTATCTGTGGTTTCATTTCTGTTCGACCTTTCCTTTCCTGAGTGCTTCACCTTTCTTGTCGGGCAGTGTAAAACAATGTCGTGAATTTGACTTATACATCGAAAGTAAAAGTTTACTTTGTCACCGGTTGGTAAGTTTCCAGTTCCTGCGACATACAGTACGCCTCCCTCGCAACGACAGGCGTTTTGCGTCCTCCATTTCAGCAGATGCTATTCAATTACAATTGCGCAGAGTGATGTTCGTCAGGAGTACGGCGCTGCAGCTCGCCGGCCGCAGTGGCCGAGCGGTTCTAGGCACATGAGTCTGGTACCGTGCGACCGCTACGGTCACAGGTTCGAATCCTGCCTCGGGCATGGATGTGTGTGATATCCTTAGGTTCGTTAGGTTTAAGTAGTTCTAAGTTCTAGGGGACTGATGACCTCAAATGTTGAGTCCCATAGTGCTGAGACCTATTTGAACCATTTTCGCTGTAGCTCAAACAGCTCAAAGTATTCGACGACGCGGTTGTTTCTGAAAGGCAACATCCGCCGGTCACCACCACACTAGCGCCTACAAGAAAGAGCATTCCTCAGCAATGAGCAACGATGGATTGGCCTTAATTGGTGTACGTATCTGGAATTGCATCATTTGCGTCTCGTGGTTGTGACTTTTTGTTTTGTTAGTTAGTGAATGGCTCTCTCAATGTGCCTTGGCTTCCTAGAACTTTGGGTGAAACAGAACTTAACGGGGAAACTCAAATAATGCTCTTAAAGGTACTGGAGGAATTTGAATATGCGATGGATGTTTGTCCAGTGGACGACACTTTAAACAATCGTGAAAGAAAATGAAAATTTTGATCATAAATATAACTGTAAAAATCGCTAGAAAGTTGTACGTGCATGTATTTAAAAGGTAAATTCTAATGAAATCGGGCCAGGCTTTCAAGCATAAAAATAAATATTTTAATACGCATAATTTAAATATACTCAAAGTATCCATCTTTATTCTTGCAGATGATGCAGTCTTGGAACATAGGATGAGTCTTTGTCAAACATCCTGTATTTCCAAGCCCTTGCACTTCATGAACACGATGCATACACTAGTATCTTTATCAGAAATAGGATTAAATGTATCACTTACTTGTAGTTCTGCACAAATCGTAAACACCATAGTCATTGCTACTTTCTTCAGGTGATTCCTACTTTTTCTCCATTTAGTGTTATTGTTTTTGTGGTCTTCAGTCCAAAGTCTAGCTTGATGCAGCTCTCTGTGTTTGTCTACCATGTACAAAACTCTTCTTCTCTGCGTAACTACCGCAACTTAACGGCCATTTCAGCCTGTTTAATGTATTCAAGCCTTGATCTACCTTTAATGTGTGTACTCCTCACAGTTCCATCCATCAAAAAATTGGCGCGCCTTTGTTGCCTCAAGTCAAGTTCTGTAAAACGATGCCTTCATGTAATTAAGATATGTCATAAATTTCTTTTATCCTCATTTCTATTCAGTACCACCTCATTAGTTATTTGATCTACCCACCTACAAAACGCGATCAAAAAGATTATGTTCGTAGACCGTACTGTCCAGAATCGCTGTGAAAATCTGGCAAAATGACCGTGAGCATTGAGACAATCATTCAACCGACGCACCAGCTTGAAGATGCCCGTTTGGTAGAACACCGTGTATTGCTGCATGAAGAACCAAGTAACTAGTTGCTGCGCATCCCCGTCCGACAGGTATTGTCGACTCTTCAAAGCATTTGCAAGAGACCAAAGTCGTGATAACCGGATAGGGAGAGATCAGGTTTATAGGGCGTATGGTCGAGTGTCGCCCACTTGAGTTGGCGTAAGACAGATCGACCGGCGTCTTGTGTCGTATCGCCAGCAGCACGAAACTTGAGCCAACGTTTCACAACGGTGATTTTTGACTGGCATGCTGCCCCCATACACATTTTTCATTCTCTGATGGACGTCTACCGGTGTTTTGGCAGCCGAGACAAGAATAACAGCACGTTGGTCCTGTTTGCGCGCATTTGGTAATCTCGTCGCCATTGTTCACGTTTCCGCATTTATCGCACGCACGTTGGAAACACGTTAACGCCGCACTGATCCCTTGTCTACATGTCGGTGCTCACATACCCTCATCCGAGGGTAGCATGTACGCTGCCGCAGCTCCCACAAACAGAAACTTTTTGATTGCCCCTTACAATGATCACCATTCTTCTGTAGAACCACATTTCTAAAGCTTCTATTCCACCCTTCTCTGAACAGATTGTCATCCACGTTTGTCTTAGCGACTTAACTGCTAAAGCCATCAGTCCCTAAACTTACACACTACTTAACCTAAATTATCCTAATGACAAACACACACACCCATGCCCGAGGGAGGACTCGAACCTCCGCCGCGACCAGCCGCACAGTCCATGACTGCAGCGCCGAGACCGCTCGGCTAATCCCACGCGGCCCAGACGAGTGTAACCCATATGTTTGCGTGATAGTGTAATGGTGGTGTACGCGTACGTAGAGAACTTGTTTGCGCAGCAATCGCCGACATAGTGTAGCTGAGGCGGAATAAGGGGAACCAGTCCACATTCGCCGAGGAAGATGGAAAACCGCCTAAAAACTATCCACAGACTGGCCGGCTTACCGGACCTCGACACACGTCCGCCGGGTAGATTAGTGCCGGGGACCAGGCGCTCCTTCCCAGTCTGGAAAGCCGCGCGTTGGACCGCACGGCGAACCGGGCGGGCTACATTCGATGTCAATAAATTTCTCTTCTTCAGAAACGATTTTCTTCCTTTGACAGTGTGCGTCTTGTACCCCTCTATCTCCACCATCAACAGTTATTTTGTTACCCAAAAAGCAAAGCAGACTAATTTCAGTGTCTCATTTCCTAATATAATTCCCTGAGCATCGGATGATTTAATTCTGCTACATTACATTACCCTTTTTAGTTTTTTGGATCTCATTTTACAGTCTCTTCTCAGGATTATCACTTCAGCTGTTCTTCCATTTCCGTTTCTGACAGAATTACTGCATAACTGGCAAACCTGAAACGTTTTGTTTCTTCCCCCATGAACTGTAACTGCCTTTCTAAATTTGTCCTTGTTTGTCTTTCAGTATATTACAGCTGTATTTCCTAGCGCAATATTGATAAGAAGAGGATCCAATAGAGAATTCTCACATACAGATAAGTAAAAAGACTCGAGTACTAGTGACGGATGTAGGACGACGTGACCCCTAGCTGATCAGAATACAAACAGACGCTTATAATTTTTGCATTGTTGGTGAAGATACACATTCGCAAAGGTGTAACGGGTGCCTACGACGCAGTGCTTAAGGCGAGTACTTCAAGAGCTTTGTTGTTCACTTCTGTACCTCGTGCACTAGCAGGCGTGCCACTATTACAGGACACTGCTCCCTAGTAAAGGACTGCAGTGTTCAAAATAAAAGAGAAGTCTGGCAGAGGACAGGTTAAGCTTCATCTCTACTTTATGTCCTTGCTACCAGCCATGTAACACAAAATCTTCTTTAGCTATCCCAGTCATCGCTCCGGATCAGATTACTATTTTTTACTGTTACAGTCCTGTTTTCCACATTTTTCACTTGTCAGTATCTTCAGTTAGCCCATCGAACCTTAGTGTCCCGCGGTAACAATGTGTGATATTATCACGTGCGTATGTCGATCTGCCACTGCTACTAGTAATGAAATGCTGTACTGTCATAGTAAGGCGAGATCCATGGAAAATCTTTATGGTGGAAACCTAACCCCCGCTCTTCACACTTAATGGTTCATATGGATAGAGATAACTTGCTGGATTCGGTGTTTCTAGACTTTCGGAACATTTTTATTCCGTACACAGACGTCTACTCAGCGATATACTTCAGAACGGGATTAGATTAGAAATTTCCTGGCCGGCAAGACTCAGCAAGTCGGCTGGGGGGAGAGTCACTGAAGTAATATCTTGTGGCTTACAGGGGGGGGGGGGGGGAATAGTAGCAAGATTACTATTAAAGTAACACATTAAAGGCTTATGGATAATGTCAGCTGCAATCTCAAACTTTTCTCACATGATGTTACCGGTGACAAAACTATAAAAAAAAAAAAATTAAAAAAATTGTAGAATGCCCAGTTATCTGTTGATACAATAGCAGCTATGTTTGCAAAGGCTGGCAGCTCGCACCTAAACAAGAGAAATGTTAAGTCGTGCAGCATTTCTGAGTCACAATTGAAGACATACGCGTCAAACGAATACTTCTAACAATCTATATAGGTTTCAAGTAGAACGATCATACAAGCTACGTCATACACTACTGGCCATTAAAATTGGTACACTAAGAAGAAATGCAAATGATAAACGGGCATTCATTGGACAAATATGTTATACTAGAACTGACATGTAATTACATTTTCACGCATTTGGGTGCATACATCCTGAGAAATCAGTACCCAGAACAACCACCTCTGGCCGTAATAATGGCCTTGATACTCCTGGGCATTGGGTTAAACAGAGCTTGGATGGCGTGTACAGGTACAGCTGCCCATTCAGCTTCAACACGATACCACAGTTCACCAAGAGTAGTGACTGCCGTATTGTGACGAGCCAGTTGCTCGGCCACCATTGATCAGATGTGTTCAATTGGTGAGAGATCTGGAGAATGTGCTGGCCAGGGCAGCAGTCGAACATTTTATGTACGCAGAAAGGTCCGTACAGGACCTGCAACATGCGGTCGTGCATTTTCCTGCTGAAATGTAGGGTTTCGCAGGGATCGAATGAAGGGTAGAGCCACGGGTCGCAACACATCTGAAATGTAACGTCCACTGTTCAAAGTGCCGTCAAGGCGCACAAGAGGTGACCGAGACGCGTAACCAATTGCACCCCATACCATCACGCTGGGTTATAAGCCAGTATGGCGATGACGAATACACGCTTCTAATGTGCGTTCACCACGATGTCGCCAAACACGAATGCGACCATCATGATGCTGTAAACAGAACCAGGATTCATCGGCACAAAATGACGTTTTGCCATTCGTGTATCCAGGCTCGTCTTTGAGCACACCATCGCAGGCGCTCCTGCCTGTGATGCACCGTCAAGGTAAACCGCAGCCATGGTCTCCGAGTTGATAGTCCATGCTGCTGCAAACTTCGTCGAACTGTTCGTGCAGATGGTTGTTGTCTTGCAAACGTCCCCATTTGTTGACACAGGGATCGAGATGTGGCTGCACGATCCCTTACAGCCATGCGGATAAGATACCTGTCATCTCGACTGCTAGTGGTACGAGGCAGTTGGAATCCATCACGGCGTTCCGTATTACCCTCCTGAACCCACCGATTCCATATTCTGCTAACAGTCATTGGATCTCGACCAACGCATGCAGCAATGTCGCGACACGATAAACCGCAATCGCGATAGGCTACAATCCGACCTTTATCAAAGTCGGAAACGTGATTGTAAGCATCTCTCCTCCTTACACGAGGCATCACAACAACGTTTCACCAGGCAACACCGGTCAACTGCTGTTTGTGTATGAGAAATCGGTTGGAAATCTTCCTCATGTCAGCACGTTGCAGGTGTAGACACCAGTGCCAAACTTATGTGAATGCTCTGAAAAGCTAATCACTTGCATATCCCAGCATCTTCTTCCTGTCGGTTAAATTTCGAGACTATAGCACGACATCTTCGTGGTGTAGCTATTTTAATGGCTAGTAGTGAGGTTCTTGTACGCAGTAGGTCAGAACTAAAGCCTTGCAGGGTCCATTTTGAAACACTGCTGAGGTGAATGATGGCCATGTCACATCGGATAGTCAGAGTACGAGGAAGTTATGCAAAAGAGGGTACTGCGAACTGTTTGTTTGCCTGATGGGAGACTATAAAAGATGCTGTTAAATAATAAGTGACACCCATGTGAAGAAAGACGCCATCGATCTCGCAGGAAACGTGGTTTGAAAATTCCAAAAAACAGCTTTAATTGTGGAAACCAAAAGTATTCTTTGGCTATCTAGGTACCGATCCCACCAAAACGGCGAAGACGAAATTATACAAACAATAGACTGGACAGAGAGATACGTTCATCCCACGTATGCTCCATGCGTGATCGTAACGGCAAGAAACCTTAGCTTGCAGAACAATAGAAAGTGCCGTTTGCAAGAAACTTAGAAATGACACGTGGATTACGGATGCAGATGTACTCTCTTACACGTTATAGGTGACATTGGCATGGACACAGAAATAAATCGTACTGTTTAAAGGCAACGAAACGTTATTTGTGTACATAATCCACCAGTTGCTAGCTTAATTCACTGCGTTGTTCGAAAGCATTCTGTTTAATTGTAAGAAAACGTTATTTGCGCCTGTACCTCCACCTATTGCTGGTTTCATTCACTGCGTTGTCCGAATAAGGGCAGATACCACTTCTTTCAGAGTAACTGGAACTTTCCGAAGTGGATGAGCAGCTGGAACTAATAAGAAGTTCCCTAACGCTATCTTCGAGAAGACCTTCATTATTCGATCTTCCGTCAATTACTCGCTTTTTATGCATCATAACAGCTCTTCAGTCCATTTCGGTGATATTTTAGGGGTCCTGAATAGGCAGTTTCTCAACTTCACCCACAGAAAAGCTTTTTATTTTCGCGAGCAACTTGCGCCCAGATAAGTTCACTTGTCTTAAAGTGGCAGTGATAAGCTGTGAGTCTTAATGACCGCGTTTATAAGTTAACTCGTCGATAACGGATGTCGTGAATTGTGTCGTATGAAGTGACACGAATTATAATAACACAACTTTTTTCCCTATACTTCCACAGTGATTCCGTGTTGTTGTAATCACTCAATAATGTCTTCTTTTCGAGAGAACAGAGTTGGAGCATTATCCATTAAAACTAAATGGTGTGGAAAACTGTCGGGAATAATTACTGAAGGGGTTTCTAGATTGCATAACATAGTATTTTCTAACAAATTTAAAAATTTGAATTGTTCTTGGTACATCAAAGTTCTCGTCCATCTGAAAAGTACTTAACAGCCATGGTAGGTACCAGCCTACATTAGAATAATTCAGCTGCTTATGCCAGTGGGTGTTACTTCTGTTCTTGCACCACGGTCCTGCTTCACTTCTTTCCCTGTCGTATTTTTATTTTCCAATACGAAGTTCGGTCATTTCAATAACATTAACCGTGCCGGCCGTTCGTACGACTATTTCGCAAACCGTTAAGAGGGCTTCCCCATTTTCCGCCTCCCTCTCAAAGTATTCCTGCGCATTGTACACGAGTAATGGCTATTGTCCTTTGAATGCATTTACTTTGGGCGCTTTTCTTTCTTGATGTGTTCGATCCTGAATACTGGATCCACCCCTTTCACTTCACACTTCATCGGATATGGTAACCACTGGTAAGAGTACACACACTCTCTCTCTCTCTCTCTCTCTCTCTCTCTCTCTCACACACACACACACACACACACACACACACACACACACACAAATAGTACGAAATACACAACACCCAGTTTATACACAGCACTAGCCAAAAGTGAAATGACCATTTGTCGAGGGAGTTCAGTTGTGAAGCTGAGCTCTCTGACTGGAGAAAACAAGCTGCAATGCGTGAAATGTGAACCAACTGGATGTCACCTAAGTAACAAATTCACTAAGGACACTTCATTCCCTCTAAAACTGCCAAGCCTACTGCCTTTGAATTGTTTCGATGTCTCCCTTTCATTCAACCTCATCAGGATCCAAATACTCGATTAGTACTATAGAATGGATCACACAAGTTTGCTGTACGCAGCCTCCTTTGTGGGTGGGGAGAGCCTTTCCTCAACTTTCGCAGTGTACTATCTAATCAAAAGTAACCGGACACTTATTAGTGGACATAAGTATGGGGAGTTTATGATAGCTTTTGAACTCTGCTGGAGGGCACTTTCAGTGAGAAATCTGAAGGTCTGTGTAGGAATGGCGGCCCGTTCTTTTTCAAAAGCCCAATTTGGAGAAGGTTATGATGGACATTGGGTTGCAACGAAATCGACGTGTTAAGTTATGCCAAGGGAGTTCCATTCAGTCGGGTGGGAAAGCTGGACAGGCCAGTCTATTTCGCAGTCCATTTTGTCTACGGACCATTGCTTCATTGATGCTGCTTTATGACGGGGTGCACTGGCATACTGATACAATAATCACCTCCAAACTTCATCTATTGCACGTAGTATACAACATTGTGAAACGCGTTCTTATGCTTTTTTTAAGCGCTATAAGGGGACCACATGTTAAGCAGGATCAACACCCCTACCCCCTAACACTATTTCTTCTGTACTCCACTGTTGACACTACACATAACGACGAATAAAATTCTCTAAGTATGCGTCATTTCTATATTGTACTACCGAATTGTGTCGGCAGATAGCGTCATCAATCACTCCAAGCCACTCGTTCCCATTAATGTACTGTCCAGTGACGTCACTCTTTCACCCTCCCCCCCCCCCCCCCCCCCCCCCCCCTCAAGCACTGACTACAGATAAGAGTGGCTTATGTGGAACTGTGCGAACATTGTTCTCCACTGTTTTTAACCTTCTATGCACGATTATGATGCCATCCTAAGATGAACATTAACAAAATCGAAACAAGGATAATGGAATGTTGCCGAATTAAATGAGGGGATGTTAAGGGGATTAGATTCGGAAACGAGACAGTTAAAGCAGTAGATCAATTTTGCTATATGGGCAGCAAAGTAATTCATGATGACCGAAAAAGAGAGGACGTAAAATGTAGCCTGGCAATAGAAAGAAAAGCGTTTCTGAAGAAGAAACATTTTTCAGAATCGAATTTAGATTTAAGAGTTAGGAAGTCTTTTCTGAAGGTATTTGTTAGGAGTGTTGTCAGACAAGAAGAGAATATATAAAATAAATAAAATAAATAAATAAATAAAAATATATATTGTTATTTTAAATATGTTAATTATTCTATCTGTATGATGGTGATTGTGATTGCAATTGTATTTGCTTATCTGGAACGTGGACGTTTAATTATTCGGTATCAGACGCTTGACAATGGCTTTTTCGTAAAGGCAATGTTACTCGTAGTTGACCGTGAAATAAAACTGAATAATCGGACTTCGTAATTAAATCGTTTCCAAAGACTGCTGCGGTAGGTGCGGACTCCTAATCTAAATCTCAATATTACAATAATTTGCCAGCCATGCCAATACGTCGTACAGAGGTGATTGTCTACTAAACATAAAAAAGTTACACAGTTAGTTAAATCAGATATATTCAATGAATAAGCCTACAGTTCATAATCCTACTTACTTTTATAAATATAATTCTTTACAGAATCGAGTGCCTAGTGTGGTTGCAACTCGCAGTATTCTTCTATAACATGAAATATGGCGGTGTGCCAGACAATAAAATAAAATACGTGCTTCTCGCACCACTTCAACCAGAGCTCCCCTTTCTTAATCAAACATAAGAGTAACGTAATTGTGCTTTTGTTTTATCAGCGACACAGCGCTGCAGTTGTGTGCCATAGGCTTTATTTATTTGTCACTGATTATTTATTTAATTAGTATTTCGCGTTTCCGCGGAAACTCACGCTCGGCATGCAAATGTGCCTTTATATTGCCCCCTGAATTGCGAGGCGAAAGGACACACCTGCAGGCGAGCAATTCACCTAAAGGCACAAGAAAATCTAAGTTATCTACAACTATTTACATGACTTACATTACACATTATACACATTATATACAAAATTTGAATGACACGGGTGCGCCGTAAAAGTTGTTATGTTGGCAGATAGAGTGCGCGCATGCGCAGAAGCGTCTGTGTAACTGCGGGACTGCCGTTATACCGTACAGTTAGATCACGCGGAACAGTATTGCAGTTCATATTGTTCGTGTGCGCGCGTTTTTCAGTCGTTGCACAAAGAAAATATTCAACCAAGATTACATATGAAGACTACATTCTATGACAGGTAACTTAGTTTTAAATTTACAATATTTGTTATAACACAATAAAACTTAGATTGTTGAATGTTCTTAGTTACATAGTATTGTTTTGAAATACTTCAAAGAAAAATGTCCGTATTTTTCAGGTGCGTTGACCTATACACATCGTGTCATTATTACAGTTCATATTCATCCGCTGCACAATAATTTTTTTACAGGTTAGTATCGTCGTGGTAAAGTTTTTTGATCACAGTAACATCGTTGTATAACAACGTGATTAATACATAAGCGTGTCCATTTCTCATTTCCATTATAGTCGTAGTGATGCAGTTCGTTGTGACTAAAAGCATTGCTTATTACAGATCAGACGTGACCCGTCGAGTAATTGGTCCACGTGCAGTTCGTTTTTTACATTCCGTGGAAGCTTGGCTGCAGAACCTCGGACGGCACATAGCTGGCGTCGATCCTTGGACAGTCCAGGTAAGAGTGTCCGTCACATTTCGAGAACATTTCATTCCCTGAAGTTCCAACCAAAATTCTTCCACCCGTCGTGTTGTTTTCTGGACAGGCACTTTGTGTCCATTTAATCCAGTTAACATCTTGCAGTAGGGTACTGTAGTAATGTCACTAGACGATGCACGAATTATGCACTTCACATTTTCAGTTTTTTTTTTTTTTTTAATATAGCTCACCTAAATGTTCGTAGTTATTAATCAAGGAAATCGTTCATCGCGTTTACATAGATACGCTGCATAATGAATGGCATTAACAGTTTCTTTCACATAGGTTTCCGCGTAGTTGCAGAGTTAGTAATGTTCGTTAATGTCCGTGAACAGTGGTTCACTATGCAATGTCTTTTTGGCACTCGTTTTGTTCAAATTTTTACATAGTAACAGTTGCACTATACATCAGTTAAAAAAAATAAGTAATTATACATACACACGTCACATATTTTCTTAGCATAAACATAATATAGTTGCACATAAACATGTTTACATCATCATTACATCGCTATAGGTTATTACATTGTGTCACATTTGATTACATGAATTGCAGATATTTACATCCTCTTTAGCGGTTTTGCTGGGATATTATCGATGTTCTTTTTTTTTTTTTTTTTGATGTCATCTGAAATTAAGATAGGTTAGACACAACATTCATTACATCAGTAGGCAAGACCAGGCGTTTTCACTACTCAATAAATATTCAAAATAGTAAGAGAGAGAAAATGTTAGATTCCTCGCATTTTGTGCGTGTGTGTAGAGTGTCTGTGTGGCCTTGGCTACTGATAGATGCTTTTCGTGTTGAGAGATGTGCGTCTAATCTATTTCTCAAAGTAAAAGATCGCTTCACAGATGACATCTGTCAGTTCGTCAGGTGTCACACCAAGTCAGTGGTACCTTCAGTAACAAATGTTCTGTGAAAAATTAATATGTCATCCACTGCTACGTAATCATAAATTTGACTTTAATATACCGTCTTTCAGGTGGAGGCGCGCGCTGAAAGAAGAGTTCTTCTGTCTTCAACTGCGTCACTGGACACTGGAACCGCTGAAATGAAAATTTCTATACTACTTATTATCTGTGTTGTAACAACAGAGTTTTTCGAGTTGCTTAGCAATATTTTGATGGGTATGACCTTGACATTATTCAGCATGAAATGCTCTAAGATCTCGGTGTGCGTATAGCCCAATAATTTTGTTAGTTCTAGGATGTTGTAACAGATACGCACCAGGATGCGGTATGTTAACAATTATATAAGGTCCTTCATATAGCAGACGCCACTTAGCGTTGCGTCGTTTGAGTGCTACAGATTTATGATGAGTACGAAGTAGTACAAGCATTCCTACCTCGAATTTTTGTTTTCTTTTTATTATGTTTCTGTGATGTTTGTTTCGTATTTGTGCGTGATGTGTCAATGTAGTCAATACTTCTTTTATTTTCTGTTCAGGTGTGATTTCCTTGTCCGACAACTTAGGTAATGGTTCTATTCACTGATCGTTCTGTTTGCAATTGAACATGATCTCGTTAGGTGTGTAATTCGTATCGTAAATATTTAAGTTATTGTGTACGTCTTCGAAAAGACTTAGGTAGGACACCCAATTAGTATGTTTTGATGAAATATAGGTCCTCATGAATCGATTTAATTCTCGGAAAAGTCTCTCAGTCGCGTTACATTGTGGACTAAACCTCGAAATAAATATACTTTTGATGTTATTGTCCTTCAAGAAATTTCTCCATTTGTACCCAGAGTAGTATGCTGCATTATCTGATAGAATTGCTTTAGGTTTTCCTACGTGCGTCAGGTAATCACTTGAGAATCTTCGTATTATAGCATTTGCAGTGGCGGATTTTAAAGCATAAAGTTTTACATGTTTAGAAAATATATCGTAAAAAGCTAAGATATATTTGACGCCTCCAGAGCTTGCTGGATGCGGTCCACTGATGTCAGTACACAGAATTTCCAGGGGTTTACTAGGTAAAATAGAATGTAAATCTGTTTTTGTGGATAAATTCTGAGGTTTTGATTTTTGACATATGTCACATGTTTTCAGTTCCCTGTAAATTTTTCTTCTCATATTGCTAAAATAACAGTATGTACTGAGCTTTGCCAAACACTTTTTCGTCCCATAATGACCCCAAACTAAGTGTGTGTGCCAAATTAGATTACGTTCAGACTCTTTGGGAATGCATACACACCAGTTAGTAGCATTTGGATGTTAGCGGTAAAATAACACATCATTGTGTAACTTGTAATACTTAGCCAAAGGATGATTGTGTTTTTCTACCAGTAATGTTATTATCTTATACCAGTGAGGATCAGATTTTTGTAATTCAACCATGTTTCTGCACATATCAATATAATATTGGTGATACTGCTTGTCTTGCATTAAGAGAATCCTGTAGTCATTTATATTTTCTAAGTCACTGTTGGTATCATTCATACCTTGTGGAAGTCTAGACAAAGTGTCTGCAATGGTGTTGTCCTTACCTCTTATGTACTTAATTTCAAAAGAGTAGTTCTGAAGTGTAACTGCCCATCGTGATAGTCTAGGATGTACAAGTTTACAAGTTAACAAAAATGTCAGGGTCTGGTGATCGGTGTAAATTACCGTATGTTTTCCAAATAAATAATAATTGAATTTCTTGAATGCCCATACTATGGAAAGTGTATCTAACTCAGTAGTGGAGTATGTACCCTCACATTCAGTTAGAGTGCGACTCACAAACCCAATAATTCTTATCTGTTCCTCCTCTTTATTCTTTACAACTTGAAATAAGCAACAGCCCAAGCCAGTACGTGAAGCGTCACAAGTCATACAAAAATCTAAATTGAAATCTGGATGGCTCAATATGTTAGCATTCACTAAAGCATGTTTAATTGTATTAAAGGCATTCTGGCACTGTTTCGACCAGATCCAAACTTGATTCTTTCTGAGTAGATTAAGCAGATGTTTACTGTTCAAAAGTGGTTGTGGCAAAAAACGTCTGAAAAATGAACATAGCCCAAGGAATGATTTTAACTGCATTTTAGTTCGAGGGCTAGGAAAGTTTCTGATAGCATCTAATTTACTGGGATCCGGACGTATGCCCTGTGAATTAATGATATGTCCTAAATACTTTATCTCACTGCAACCAAATTTTGATTTTCTTAGGTTGGCTGTGACTCCAGCTTGTGCAAATTTTTCTAAAATTCTTTGAAGAGTGTCAACGTGTTCATTCCAAGATCGTGTAGCTATCAGTATATCATCTACATAGTGTGTGACTGTCTCAACTAAATCGTCGCCAAGCACGGTATCCAGGGCTGTAATGAATACCCCAGAGCTGACATTCAGTCCGAAGGGTAGAACACAAAACTGATAGGTTCGCCCCCCGAACATAAATGCAGTATATTTCCGAGAATCAGGAGTGATAGCCACCTGCCAAAACGAATTAGCGAGATCTATTGTGGAAAAATATTTTGCATCTAGAAATTTCTGTAATTGCTCTTCTAAATTTTCAGGTTTTGTGTGAACCGGTAAAATTATTTCATTAATAGCTCGTGCGTCTAACACTAACCTAATGCTTCCATTTGATTTTTTGACAACAAGTAGAGGACTACAATAAGGTGAGGTGGATGGCTCAATGACCTTCCAGTCTAACATTTGTTTTAATTCTTGCCATACAGCAGGTCGTTGAGATAACAGTACGTTATATGTCTTATGGTAGAAGATCTTGTGAGGCTTAACTTCAATCTTGTACACATACGTGTTGATAACACCTAATCGTTTGGTAAAAACTTGTAAATATTTGGATAACACTTCCTGTAGTTTTATACGTTCATGTACACTGAGAGCTGTAGCTTCACTTATCTTATGATCAAGCAATGTTTTCAAGTCCATTAGCTCTGTGTCAGATGAGTGTGTTTGCATGTCTTGAATGTCATTGTCAAGTACTAACTGAACCTTGTACCCTGTACAGTGTTTGTCATGCTTTAGAGTTCTCCTGTCCAAATCAATATTAATTACACTGCCTTTATCATTTAAAATACATTTACCTTTGGAGAAGTCTATAATGCAGTCCTTCTCGCTCATAATATCTATTCCTAATATGCAATTTGTCACAAGGTTTTGTACAACCAGGAATGGCCATTGTACGGTTCCATTACCTATTTTAACGTTTACAAAAACTTGCTTCGTAACCCTACATGACTTATTACCTAGTGCAGTAGTTATTTTACAGTTTTGGGCAGGAAACTCAGGCACAGGTTCCAATTCACACATCTTTTTATAGAAATTAAAAGACAAAACGCTCACAGCTGCACCTGTATCTAGGATAATAGTAGTTGGAATCCCACCTACTACACCAGTAGTAGATGCTAAAACAATTTCATTTGTGTTTAAACGACATTGTGTACTGTCTTGTAAAAGTTCATCTGATATATTGTTATTGTGGTTGTATCTTATAAATAAAACATGTAGTTTTTGTTTAGAATTACTCGGCATATCATTATTCTGTTGTTCAAGTGTGGTGTCAAATAACTGATTAACATTGAAGTCGCCCCCCAAGAATTCTTCAGCCACGACCTGGGGCAAAGTAGTGACTGTTTCTAGTTTGTTGGATTATCATTTGTACTAGGTACTGACACAGATTGAGGTTGTGCATCAGGTGTCATTTCTATTATATTCACATTCGGATATTGCCTATTATGATCTCCAAACTTTTGCGGTTGTTGTTGCTGTTGCGCATTATAACTTACCTGTCGGTCGTAAGGTATGCTCCAATTTTGACCTGGTGGCTGCTGTGGTAAAGCAGAGTTAGAATGAAAGTACTGATCGTTACGAGTCCAACCTTGATGCTGTCTTGGCTCGTAGTTATTATTATTTCTATTTCTGTTTGTGTTTTTGTTATTACCTTTGTATCCGTTGTTACCGTTATAGTTATTACCGCGGTGCCTTTTGTATGGATTGCCGCATGAAATGTTATTACTGTTGTAACTATTGTTTGTATTGGAATTCGCGTGTTGATTTTGATTTCCGTACTGAGACGGCATGTGAGTTTGCTGTTTTTGTTGTACCGCGTATCCAACTGTGGGCGCGCCAGAATTGTGTTGGCAAGCCTGCATGTTTTGCATACCACTAGTGTAACCATTGTGGCTGCTGTTTTGCCGCGCGAAGCGCTGATCCTCAAGTAACATGTCAACCGAATCTAAAGCTGTTAAAAAATAATCTGAATCGTCATCCGGGATATGTAGAAGTTTTTCTTTAATGTTGAAAGGCAATTTGGCCTTCAACGCTCGGAGTATATCACGCGTTGCGACTGGTTCGTCTAAAAAATGTCCCATGTTCAAGTATTTTTCAAAATATCTGCGTAAGTTACCATTTTTACTGTTAAAAGTTTCAGGTTCCAAAATTTGTCTTCTGAGTCGCTCCTGGACGGATTGCGACCAGAATTTGTTCAGAAAAGCACGCTCAAACTCACTGTACGTGGTACATACGTCAGCTTGACTGTATGCCCAGACAGCTGCATCGCCTTGGATGTAACCGACAATATATGAAATCTTTTTCCGGTCACTCCAAGTGCGCGGAAATGCGTTACTAAAAGATTTAAGAAAAATCACCGGATGAATGGTTCGTTTTTCTGGGATAAAAATCTGAAATTGCCTGTGTTTCATTAAGCTTTCATCTTCCTTCGCATTGTGATATGGATTTATTCCACTGTAATTACTGGTATGTTCAGCTGGCGAGTAATTACGATAATGTTGCTGTGGTTTACCATGATAATAGCTTGTGTTTGTGTTTCCACATCGTGGTATGTGTTGTAGTCGTGGTGTGTTTTGTTCTTGTGTATTTGTCGTGTGCGGAATGTGTGTATCATACTCGAATGTATATTGGTTTCTGAACTGTACATTTTGACTGATATTTTCGTTACATTCAGACTGTAGTTGATCGGTGAATTGTCTCATGGGTGCAGTGACGGATTGTACTGCGTCACTGATCAGCTGTTTGTTATTAGTAATGTATTGCGCTACGGAGTCGTGCACAATTGTTGGTAAATTTTCACGTAAGCATCTATCAAAATGTTTGTCTTTGTTCTCAACCCAATCATGAAATTCTTTATTAATATTTTGAAAATGAGCTGTGGCATCTGATTGTAAGATGTCAGTCAGGTGTTGTTCAACTTTGTCAAATTTATTCTGTACGTCAGTAATTCGTTTTTCAAGGTTGTCATGTACTGAAGGATATGTTTGAATTTGTTCAGTAAGAACTTCACACGTGACATTAAGGTTTTTTACTTGTGTCTGTAAAAGTGCTACGTCAGTTGTAGTCTTTTCTTGTCTCGTATTAAGCTGGGAAAATTTATACTGAGTTCAGTCATCTGTTTGGTCAGTGTGGCGTCTATAAGTTCCACACGTTTACACAAAGTGTCATTACCTATCTTGATTGCTATGAGATCAGATTTGATTTCGTCATTTTGTGTTTTTAACTGTTCATTTTGTGTCTCTAATTGTGCCTTTAAGGTTGCCATGTTTTCGGCGTTCTGTTTCCTTATGGTTGCCATATTTTCTGCGTTTTGTTTCACTAGCATTTGTAACATGTCGGCAATGTTTACCGTTTTCAAGGTCTCTGCCCCCGCCGCGTCATTAGACGTGACGTCATGCATTAACATGGGCTCTGATTGAGATTTTGAAATTTTTGTAGTGGACGGCCTATTGTCAAAATTTTCGTCAACACTTGCGTCAATGTTTGATGAATCGTCACTACCGGTTGCTGTCGTAAAGTCATTTTCTAACACTTGTCTCACGTCCGAGTCGGATTGCGTCTGAATAGTACGTCCTTGCTGTTCCATTTTTGCGTATTGTTTTCTAGTTATTACCATGCCACACGTGATATATGTTTCAAGAAAGTTTTTGACACTGATTTTAAAATAAAATGTAGTTGAGCATGAATCGCTCGTAGCAACAATGGCTGTCTGTTAATTTAAAAATATAAACTGAATTTGAGATTATTGGTAATGGCTGCTGGCCATGTTACATGATATCGTACAGAAGTCGGCCATATTGTACACTCGTGTATTGGTATTGTTGCATACGTTATTGTTTAGGGAAAAGTACTGAGAATGAAATTTATCACTGAAACTGTTATGCGGAAAAGAAACACTACAGAATTTACTGAAAAGCTAATACACTGAATTATACGTCTGGTCAAGCCTACCAATGCAAAGATGCTGCGTCTTACCTTATTTTGCTGGAAGTTTCATTGCGTCTTCCCGCAAAATTTCAGAATTGGAAAATATCTTCAGATTTTGTTATCTCTCATACATTGACGTCCAGGTCCAGAAAGTTGATTTTTTTACATGAAACAAAGAGAAGAATGTAACAAATGACAAAATAACAAGTCCGACACGCAGTCGCCAATATAAAATAAATAAAATAAATAAAGAAAATATATTGTTGTTATTTTTTAAATATGTTAATTATTCTATCTGTATGATGGTGATTGTGATTGCAATTGTATTTGCTTATCTGGAACGTGGACGTTTAATTATTTGGTATCAGACGCTTGACAATGGCTTTTTCGTAAAGGCAATGTTACTCGTAGTTGACCGTGAAATAAAACTGAATAATCGGACTTCGTAATTAAATCGTTTCCAAAGACTGCTGCGGTAGGTGCGGACTCCTAATCTAAATCTCAATATTACAATAATTTGCCAGCCATGCCAATACGTCGTACAGAGGTGATTGTCTACTAAACATAAAAAAATTACACAGTTAATTAAATCAGATATATTCAATGAATAAGCCTACAGTTGATAATCCTACTTACTTTTATAAATATAATTCTTTACAGAATCGAGTGCCTAGTGTGGTTGCAACTCGCAGTATTCTTCTATAACATGAAATATGGCGGTGTGCCAGACAATAAAATAAAATACGTGCTTCTCGCACCACTTCAACCAGAGCTCCCCTTTCTTAATCAAACATAAGAGTAACGTAATTGTGCTTTTGTTTTATCAGCGACACAGCGCTGCAGTTGTGTGCCATAGGCTTTATTTATTTGTCACTGATTATTTATTTAATTAGTATTTCGCGTTTCCGCAGAAACTCACGCTCGGCATGCAAATGTGCCTTTATAAATAGACCTTTCGAAATGTGATGCTACAGAAGAATGTTGAAGATTTGATTAGTCGATCACGTAAGTAATGACGAGGTACTGAATAGAATTGGGAAGACAAGAAATCTGTGGCACAGCTTGACCAAAAGAAGGGATCGGTTGATAGAACTCATTCTGAGTCGTGAGACGCCAAGAGGTCACCAGTCTTGAGCTGGATGGAAGTTTTTGGGGGGGGGGGGGGAGGGGTAAAAATCGTAGATGGAGACCAGAACCAAGAGATGAATACAGTAAGCAGATTCAGAAGGATGTAGGGTACAACAGTTATGCAGAGATGAAGAGGCTCGCACATAATAGAGCAGCATGGAGAGCTGCATCAAACGGACTGAAGACCATAACAACACAAATGGCCTTTTAATAGTCTCTGTAACTCAAGAGTGATTTCTTCCGCTGACTACGGGTAGTCTTTTTTACAGCCATTCTCTGGAATGCCGGTACTCACTGTCGGTCACTAATTGCGATCCACCCGGTCTCGTTTTAGCTTTGGTTGTTCCTTCGTGTATCCATTTCACCATCACATCACTAACAGTCGATTTGGATTGCTTTAGAACGGCTGAAACGTACCTAAAGGATTTGTTAGTCAGGAGACATCGTAAGACTACTCCACGTTCGAAGTCAATGAGGTCTCTGCTTCACTACTGACGATACAATATTCCTCGCATCCTTTTATACTGGCGGATGTTGTGTGACATCTATTCGTCAATTACGCATTACATACGGGTGTCTGGATACTTTCTATACTATAGTGAGCATTTTATCTTCCCTACGACTGAAGTAATGTGTCTCTGTTGATCCACTGTGGATGTGGGACAGCGCCTGGTCAAATATTTAACGAAGAAATGCGACAAACAGCCTTGCAAACTGAGAAGTTATTTTATTTTCGCAACCAGTTTCAGCAATTCAATATGTCATTTTCATGCCCATACACCTGTCAAAAATTATCGATATTAACATACTGGGACCATCTGTGTCCAGACGTCGTGTATTCTCAAGTGCCTTCTTCGAAGGAAGCTTGAGAATTCACGACATCCAGAAACAGATTGCCCCAGTATGTGAATATTGGTAATTTTTGAAGGGTCCGTATGAGACTGAAGATGGGATATTGCATTGCTGAAACTAGTTTCGAAAATTAAGGACTTCTCAATTTGCACAGAGGATTGGCGAATTACTTTGTTAAAAAAGCGTTAATATGTTGATTCATTTCATATCCTTTCGCAAAGTTACTCTTGGATATTTAATCGAAGTAACAGATCGAGCATTACATGAATTTTTCTCCGCCTTAGGCCACTCATTACCTAAGGTTGTGGTGAATACTCGTCGTACAGGACAACATATTAGATTCTATTGGTCAAAAAGCATTTGAGCCACTCTCACATTTGAGAACCTATTGCATAAGCTGGGACCTTCCTTACCAGTTTGCGATGTGGCAGCGTTTTATACGCTCTTCAGAAATTTACGTCTCCTTTTCAGCCCGAATCCCTGGTTCCCGAATCCATGGTTCGCAGGATACCAGTGTGAAAAGGGTGGTCTGTGTTTAGCACGAACGATTTTTTCTGAATCCCAAATGATTGACGGTCAGAAGCCTCTATCTCTAGGTAGTTCGCTATATTCGAGCTTAGAATTTACTTTACGGTCCTACATCAGACGGACGTCAAAGATATTTTACTATAATTTTGGGTGTTTTTTTCCATTGTACACCACTTTTTGAGCAACGCTTTGTGCACGTACATTTATGTCTCATGTTTACACACACACACACACACACACACACACACACACACACACACACACACACAATATATATATATATATATATATATATATATATATATACATATATAATTTCACTTGTATTTGACATATTTAACACATATCTGTACGTATATTTCATGTGTATCTGTAGGGGATTTCGTCCTGTAGTTTCATCTGAATCTGGAGGGAACTTATACTTCTGACTCAGTAAGACGTTTGCCAGAAGTCATCGTCAAGAATTCAACTTTGAAGATGTAGAAATGGATCAAATACTTTCTATGCTTGTAATAGGGTAAGTATTTCACCTCATTTCTTCACATTGACTCACTTTCCAGGCTTTTCTTCAAAATTGTGCTTATCGCTAGGGTCCATGGAATACAAGAAAACCCGCATAGTTCCGAAAGCAAGATTTCTATATGTCGTTACTTCTCCTTTACCCCCATGAACCATAGACCTTGCCGTTGGTGGGCAGGCTTGCGTGCCTCAACGATACAGATAGCCACACCGTAGGTGAAACCACAACGGAGGGGTATCTGTTCAGAGGCCAGACAAACGTGTGGTTCCTGAAGAGGGGCAGCAGCCCTTTCAGTAGTTGCAGGGGCAACAGTCTGGATGATTGACTGATCTGGCTTTGTAACATTAACCAAAACGGCCTTGCTGTGCTGGTACTGCGAACTGCTGAAAGCAAGGGGAAACTACAGCCGTAATTTTTCCCGAGGGCATGCAGCTTTACTGTACGGTTAAATGATGATGGCATCTTCTTGGGTAAAATATTCCGGAGGTAAAATAGTCCCCCATTCGGATCTCCGGGCGGGGACTACTCAAGAGGACGTCGTTATCAGGAGAAAGAAACCTGGCATTCTACGGATCGGAGGGTGGAATGTCAGATCCCTTAATCGGGCAGGTAGGTTAGAAAATTTAAAAAAGCAAATGGATAGGTTAAAGTTAGATATAGTGGGAGGTGGAAGGAGGAACAAGACTTCTGGTCAGGTGAATACAGGGTTATAAATACAAAATCAAATAGGGGTAATGCAGGAGTAGGTTTAATAATGAATAAAACAATAGGAGTGCGGGCAAGCTACTACAAACCGCATAGTGAACGTATTATGGTGGCCAAGATGGACACGAAGCCCACGCCTACTACAGTAGTACAAGTTTATATGCCAACTAGATCTGCAGATGACGAAGAAATTGAAGAAATGTATGATGAAATAAAAGACATTATTCAGGTAGTGAAGGGAGACGAAAATTTAATAGTCATGGGTGCCTGGAATTCGACAGTGGGAAAAGGGAGAGAAGGAAACATAGTAGGTGAATATGGATTGGGGGACAGAAATGAAAGAGGAAGCCGCCTGTTTTGCACAGAGCATAACTTAATCACAGCTAACACTTGGTTCAAGAATCATAAAAGAAGGTTGTATACATGGAAGAATCCTGGAGATACTAAAAGGTATCAGATAGATTATATAATAGTAAGACAGAGATTTAGGAACCAGGTTTTAAATTGTAGGACATTTCCAGGGGCAGATGTGGACTCCTGACCACAATCTACTGGTTATGAACTGTAGATTAAAACTGAAGAAATTGCAAAGAGGTGGGAATTTAAGGAGATGGGACCTGGATAAACTGAAAGAACCAGAGGTAGTACAGAGTTTCAGGGAGAGCATAAGGGAACAATTGACAGGAACGGGGGAAAGAAATACAGTAGAAGACGGATGGGTAGCTCTGAGGGATGAAGTAGTGAAGGCAGCAGAGGATCAAGTAGGTAAAAAGACGAGGGCTAGTAGAAATCCTTGGGTTACAGAAGAAATATTGAATTTAATTGATGAAAGGAGAAAATACAAAAATGCAGTAAATGAAGCAGGCAAAGAGGAATACAAACGTCTCAAAAATGAGATCGACAGGAAGTGCAAAATGGCTAAGCAGGCATGGCTAGAGGACAAATGTAAGGATGTAGAGGCTTATCTCACTAGGGGTAAGATAGATACAGCCTACAGGAAAATTAAAGAGACCTTTGGAGAAAAGAGAGCCACTTGTATGAATATCAAGAGCTCAGATGGAAACCCAGTTCTAAGCAAAGAGGGGAAAGCAGAAAGGTGGAAGGAGTATATAGAGGGTCTATACAAGGGGGATGCACTTGAGGACAATTTTATGGAAATGGAAGAGGATGTAGATGAAGATGAAATGGGAGATATGGTACTGCGTGAAGAGTTTGACAGAGCACTGAAAGACCCGAGTAGAAACAAGGCCCCAGGACTAGACAGCATTCCATTAGAACTACTGACGGCCTTGGGAGAGCCAGTCCTGACAAAACTCTACCATCTGGTGAGCAAGATGTACGAGACAGGCGAAATACCCTCAGACTTCAAGACGAATATAATAATTCCAATCCCAAGGAAAGCAGGTGTAGACAGATGTGAAAATTACCGAACTATCAGTTTAATAAGTCACAGCCGCAAAATACTAACACGAATTATTTACAGGCGAATGGAAAAACTGGTAGAAGCCGACCTCGGGGAAGATCAGTTTGGATTCCGTAGAAATGTTGGAACACGTGAGGCAATACTGACCTTACGACTTACCTTAGAAGAAAGATTAAGGAAAGGCAAATCTACTTTTTTAGCATTTGTAGACTTAGAGAAAGCTTTTGACAAGGTTGACTGGAATACTGTCTTTCAAATTCTAAAGTTGGGAGGGGTAAAATACAGGGAGCGAAAAGCTATTTACAATTTGTACAGAAACCAGATGGCAATTATAAGAGTCGAGGGGCATGATGGGAAGCAGTGGTTGGGAAGGGAGTGAGATAGGGTTGTAGCCTGTCCCCAATGTTATTCATTCTGTATATTGAGCAAGCAGGAAGGAAACAAAATAAAAATTTGGAGTAGGTATTAAAATCCAGGGAGAAGAAATAAAAACTTTGAGGTTCACCGATGACACTGTAATTCTGTCAGAGACAGCAAAGGACTTGGAAGAGCAGTTGAACGGAATGGACAGTGTCTTGAAAGGAGGATATAAGATGAACATCAACAAAAGCAAAATAAGGATAATGGAATGTAGTCGAATTAAGTCGAGTGATGCTGAGGGAATTAGATTAGGAAATGAGGCACTTAAAGTAGTAAAGGAGTTTTGCTATCTGGGGAGCAAAATAACTGATGACGGTCGAAGTAGAGAGGATATCAAATGTAGACTGGCAATGGCAAGGAAAGCGTTTCTGAAGAAGAAAAATTTGTTAACATAGAGTATAGATTTAAGTGTCAGGGAGTCGTTTCTGAAAGTATTTGTGTGGAGTGTAGCCATGTATGGAAGTGAAACATGGACGATAAATAGTTTGGACAAGAAGAGAATAGAAGCTTTCGAAATGTGGTGCTACAGAAGAATGTTGAAAATTAGGTGGGTAGATACGTAACTAATGAGGAGGTACTGAATAGGATTGGGGAGAAGAGAAGTTTGTGGCACAACTTGACTAGAAGAAGGGATCGGTTGGTAGGACATGTCCTGAGGCATCAACGGATCACAAATTTAGCATTGGAGGGCGGCGTGGAGGGTAAAATCCTAGAGGGAGACCAAGAGATGAATACACTAAACAGATTCAGAATGATGTAGGTTGCAGTAGGTACTGGGAGATGAAGGAGCTTGCACAAAATAGATTAGCATGGAGAACTGCATCAAACCAGTCTCAGGACTGAAGACCACAACAACAACAACAACAACTTCTCATTTGCACCCACACTTCTAGGGGTAGCAGGGGTAATTTACCCACCTATGTACCAAATTCGGTTGAAATTACTCCAGGCATTCCTGGGTTAAGATTTTATGTCCACCATTCTCATCTCGACCCTCAGACATAGCGGTGCCAAGAGTGTTCTATTCTTAAAACACTTTTTCTCCATATAGCAAGTGATATGTGTGTCAGGTTTCTTTAGGGTTTACGGTGATATGGTTACAATGAGCCGAACGGCCACTAAACCTATCGATCTGCTAATGGTGTCTGTTGTTATCGAATATTTTTACATCTCATGGCTTTTCGTCTACTCTCGCACCTCTCATGTTGGTAGGTGTGTCTTACCTGACAGTAGTTCTATACAGATAATTTCACAAATAAAACCAATAATGAGACATGTAATTAGGAAATTTTTGTTAAAATTTCTACAGACATTCCTAAATTATGCCTCATTCTCACCCCAACACACATCCCAATTGACCATAGGTGATTCTGACCTCAATAGTACTTCTTTTCACACAGTAAGTGGTATGTGTACCAAGCTTGTCTGAGTTCAATCCAGTGGTTTAGGAACAATCATTTACGCAGGATGATGCAGATGCCCGTAACGTTGGGTTTTATGCAACCCGCAATGCTTTTAAATGGCCCTCACAAGAATTTCTTGTTCCGCCATTTGCTACATACAAAACTATTAGCTTATAGAAAATATGAATAATACCTCTTTTATAGGAGATGTAATGTAGTTGAATTTTGTACTGGAATAGGTTTTCGCTAGAGGCCTTAATTTTCGAATTCCCAGTACAAAATTCAAGTACATAAAATTTCCTTCAAAATGTCCTTGTTTATTTTCCCATAGGACTAATAGTTTGCACATAGCGAGTGAGAGAATATGAAAATCTCACACGTGGTTTTTAAAGGTATTGTGGGTTGCATAAAATCCAAAGGTAGGGTCAGCTGAATCATTGTGTATTTACTAATTTTTCCAGTCGCTTCAGAGAAAATTCTTTGCTAATTGATGAGGCGGAAGCAATTATACAGGGTGGTCATAGACAGTCTGCAAAGCTTGTAAGACTATTGCAGGCAGGGTTGTGGTGAGAAATAATGTTATGATAAAAATAGGATAGGTTGCCCAGTTTCTGTGTTACTTAGCATTGAAGTTACCCAATCATGTTGGCGTACACTCAAATTCTTCAAGCACTTGCGTACGATAAAGTGCGGTAATGCGCTGATCTCTTGGGGTCCGTGCATTATCACTTATTGAAAGGCTCAATACTTGTTAAAACTGATCCTTTTTCAGAAGATACAGATTTAACATAGGTCAACAAAAGCGCTACGTTTGTTCGATATGGGGAAACCAAACAAATAGCGCGTATGTCGACACCGACTCTGGCAGGCTGCTTGAATTTGCGCGCGACGACCTGATTTTTTTCTTAAGAATTAATTCTCAGCACGACCTGCCCTGCAATAACCTCATAAGCTTTTCAGACTTTTCCTAACTACCCTGTATACAGCGTGATCCATTGATAGTGACCGGGCCAAATACCTCACGAAATACGCATCAAACGAAAACACTACAAAAACCGAAACTCGTCTAGCTTGAAGGGGGAAACCAGATGGCGCTATGGTTGGCCCACTAGATGGCGCTGCCATAGGTCAAACGGGTATCAACTGCGTTTTTTAAAACATAGGACCGCTCATTTTTATTACATGTTCGAGTAGTATATAAAGAAATATCAATGTTTTAGTTGGACTACTTTTTTCGCTTTGTGATAGATGCCGCAGTAATAGTTAGAAACGTATAAGTACGTGGTATCAGGTAACATTCCGCCAGTGCGGACGGTATTTGCTTCGTGATACATTGCCCGCGTTAAAATGTACCGTTTACCAACTGCGGAAAAGGTCGATATCGTGTTGATGTTTGGCTATTGTAATCAAAATGCCCACTGGGCGTGTGCTATGTATGCTGCTCGGTATCCTGGACGACATCATCCAAGTGTCCGCACAGTTCGACGGATACTACTTACCTTATTTAAGGAAACAGGAAGTGTTCAGCCACGTGTGAAACGTCAACCACCACCTGCAACTAATGATGATGCCCAAGTAGGTGTTTTAGCTGCTGTCGCGGCTAATCCGCACATCAATAGCAGACAAATTTCGCGAGAATCAGGAATATAAAAAACGTCGGTGTTGAGGATGCTACATCAACATCGATTGTACCAGTACCATATTTCTACGCACCAGAAATTGCGAGGCGACGACTTGAAACGTCATGTACAGTTCTGCCACTGGGCACAAGAGAAATTACGGGACGATGACAGATTTTTTGCACGCGTTCTATTTAGCGACGAAGCGTCATTCACCAACAGCGGTAACGTAAACCGGCATAATATGCACTATTGGGCAACGGAAAATCTACGATGACTGCGACATGTGGAACATCAGCGACCTTGTCGGGTTAATGTATGGTGCGGCATTATGGGAGGAAGGATAATTGGCCCCCATTTTATCGAAGGCAATCTAAATGGTGTAATGTATGCTGATTTCCTACGTAATGTTCTACGGATATTACTACAAGATGTTTCACTGCATGACAGAATGGCGATGTACTTCCAACATGATGGATGTCCGGATCACAGCTCGCATGCAGTTGAAGCGGTATTGAATAGCATATTTCATGACAGGTGGATTTGTCGTCGAAGCACGTTCACCGGATCTGACGTCCCCAGATGTCTTTTTGTGGGGTAAGTTGAAGCATATTTGCCATCGTGATCCACCGACAACGCTTGACAACATGTGTCAGCGCATTGTCAGTGCGTGTGCGAACATTACGGAAGGCGAACTACTCGCTGTTGGGAGGAATGTCGTTACACGTATTGCCAAATGCATTGAGGTTGACGGACATCATTTTGAGCATTTATTGCATTCTTGAGGTATTTACAGGTAATCAAGCTGTAACAGCATGCGTTCTCAGACATGGTAAGTTCACAAAGGTACATGTGTCACATTGTAACAACCGAAATAAAATGCTCAAACGTACCTACGTTCTGTATTTTAATTTAAAAAACTTACCTGTTACCAACTGTTCGTCTAAAATTGTGAGCCACATGTTTGTAACTATTACAGCGCTATCTATCACAAAGCGAAAAAAGTGGTCCAACTGTAACATTCATATTTATTTACGTACTACACGATTATGTAATAAAAATGTGGGTTCCTATTTTAAAAAACACAGTTAATATCCGTTTGACCTATGGCAGCGCCATCTAGCGGGCCAACCAAAGCGCCATCTGGTTTCCCCCTTCAAGCTAGACAAGTTTCGCCCTTTGTAGTTTCTTCGTTTGACGCTTATTTCGTGACGTATTTGGCAAGGTCACGATGAATGGACCACCCTTCATATGGAGCATAGCCTTGTTTGTAGACGCAAGAGCTTGTAATAATTGGACCATGAGCACTGCTACGCCCTCTTCTGAAAAAAATAGTACAAGCAATACTGCTATTAAACCAGTGTGCCTCTTTCTCACCCTTAATCTCCTTACTCGGGACATACTTATCGAAAGACCGACTCACGATAACCATAACGTTACCCTCAATTCCTCTACACTAGTCGCATTTTAATTATATGCTGTTCATTCGTTTTGTAAGCAGGTTGCTAACAACTGTTTACCTATTCTGCCATGTAGTAAGCACCTTACTTGACATTACATCGTGGTCGCTTGCCCCTGGCTCTTACTAGCACTGTCGATATGGCCAAGTCTATTTGCAGCTATGAAAGATCTTTCGTCATTATTGTATGTCATTATGCGTAGCTGTAGTCATAATAACAGTCTGGAAACTCGCGACCGGTACGGTCGCAGTTTCGAATCCTGCCTCGGGCATGGATGTGTGTGATGTCCTTAGGTTAGTTAGCTTTAAGTAGTTCTAAGTTCTAGGGGACTGATGACCTCAGAAGTTAAGTCCCATGGTTCTCAGAGCCATTTGAACCATTTTGCAGTCATAATAGTAGAAGTGTTTTCTGTGATTACTGCCTGTACATCAGTTGATCTTTCGTAAATATGATGTTTTTGGTTTCCCGAACCTCTAACGCAAAATTACATTGGTATTAGGGGTTACTGCGAATTTTTAGATGAGAAATAAATGATTGAAACGAACATTTCAGAAGGTACGACAATCTAAATGAGCAATGCATTTGTTGTGTGTCTTTCTAGGTTGCTTATGTTTTGTAACAAGCAGCAGTTTGTCGCATCGGCGTTGGTAGAGCTACATGAGAAAACGACAATCATCTGTGATGTTTTCACAGTAAAATTTACCACTGTTTATAGCCGACAGTTTGTAGAGGGTACGGTATTACTCGTTATGTCTTTTAGAAGAATTAATTAAGGTTTGTAAATAAGAACTGCATTGAATAATTTCAAGTAGCATTAAAAAATGAAATATTTGAAAAACATGAAAAGAAACGCACATACCTCTTCTCTGCCGTAAGGTGATCAATGCTAGATAGTCATTAACAGCATCTGTAAGAGAAAGAAATAGGATAGATAAGTCTACAAGAAAATTGTTGAGTACAACACAAACTACTCATTAGAATAAAATATAAATTTAAAGTAGGAAAAATTGACAAGGGTTTTTCGGGTTGTCCTCTGCTGTGTACTGACAATGTCTAAATTCGTTTGGGAGAATCAAAAAGTTATTTCTCATCCTACATGCAGTGTCATTACTTGCTAGTATAACATCCATATTTATGACCAGATAGTGAATTCTTTAAATTTCGAAACAGATCATAAACATTTGAGCCCTTCTGAAAATTTTAATACGTATATTTGAGAAGCGTCTCTTTATTAAAATGTTTCGAAAACAAAATCGATGACAGATTTGAAAAGGGATTTGTCTCATAAGAAACTGATTTTTATATATTTATTAGCGTTGTGACAAAAGTTACGATCAGTATTAACAACATTTTTATTTCATTTCATACTTTCAATGGTTTTACATGGAAC
Organism: Schistocerca americana; assembly: GCF_021461395.2. Taxonomy (NCBI): domain Eukaryota; kingdom Metazoa; phylum Arthropoda; class Insecta; order Orthoptera; family Acrididae; genus Schistocerca; species Schistocerca americana. The sequence continues at coordinate 146,796,161 of NC_060124.1, forward strand.
TGGAAATATATCCACTCATCAGTTCAATGAGTTTTAGGTTGGGTGTGTTGAATGTCCTATGAATACGGGATATAAACTATTTCTGTTAGTATTCTGTTCATTGACTATTTCACAGGAACAGGATGCAGCGTACTATCGCTTTTCAATAATAACAATAAACATTTGTACACTTTTCATCGAAAAATCAACACATGGAAATTGAAGGGGGGGGGGGGGGGTATCACTGGTGTCAGCTGCAGCGTGACATTAAGCGGAATCAGCGGCGACGAGCGAAAATGTGTACAGGACCGGGATTCGAACCCGGGATCTCTGGCAGGCGCAGTGGTTACCGCAACTGCCTAGTAAGCAGGAGACCCCACGTTCGAATCCCAACCACTACACATTTTCGCTCGTTGCCGCTGATTCCATTTAATGTCACGCTGCAGATGACACCAGTGAATCCGACTTTAATGTCTACAGCCGACCAGAGTGGCCGAGCGGTTCTAGGCGCTACAGTCTGGAACCGCGCGACCGCTACGGTCGCAGGTTCGAATCCTGCCTAGGGCATGGATGTGTGTGTTGTCCTTAGGTTACTTAGGTTTAAGTAGTTCTAAGTTCTAGGGGACTGATGACCACAGTAGTTAAGTCTCATAGTGCTCAGAACCATTTTTTTAATGTCTATATAGCGTTTAACAGCTGCTGGATCTGCGTGGTGTCTATTCTTTCGAAGGAACAGACACCACTCATTTAAATCAAAATAGAAAAATTAACAACCTCTATTATCAAGAGTCAAAGTGCAGCGATCAGCGACGTTCTAAGTTCATTCATCTTCTTATGATCTGTGTCCGACGTGAATGGCGTCATTCCATGGCCATGGCGGATGACCTTCATTCGGCCTGTAACGTCGGAAATGCATATCCTCCTATTTCCATCTATTGTACTATAAATTTTTTCCTTAGTTTGTTACCTAAAGATGTAACATTTCTGTGACTTTATATATTGTAATTGTTTTACTATTAGTATATGTATATACACTCCTGGAAATTGAAATAAGAACACCGTGAATTCATTGTCCCAGGAAGGGGAAACTTTATTGACACATTCCTGGGGTCAGATACATCACATGATCACACTGACAGAACCACAGGCACATAGACACAGGCAACAGAGCATGCACAATGTCGGCACTAGTACAGTGTATATCCACCTTTCGCAACAATGCAGGCTGCTACTCTCCCATGGAGACGATCGTAGAGATGCTGGATGTAGTCCTGTGGAACGGCTTGCCATGCCATTTCCACCTGGCGCCTCAGTTGGACCAGCGTTCGTGCTGGACGTGCAGACCGCGTGAGACGACGCTTCATCCAGTCCCAAACATGCTCAATGGGGGACAGATCCGGAGATCTTGCTGGCCAGGGTAGTTGACGTACACCTTCTAGAGCACGTTGGGTGGCACGGGATACATGCGGACGTGCATTGTCCTGTTGGAACAGCAAGTTCCCTTGCCGGTCTAGGAATGGTAGAACGATGGGTTCGATGACGGTTTGGATGTACCGTGCACTATTCAGTGTCCCCTCGACGATCACCAGTGGTGTACGGCCAGTGTAGGAGATCGCTCCCCACACCATGATGCCGGGTGTTGGCCCTGTGTGCCTCGGTCGTATGCAGTCCTGATTGTGGCGCTCACCTGCACGGCGCCAAACACGCATACGACCATCATTGGCACCAAGGCAGAAGCGGCTCTCATCGCTGAAGACGACACGTCTTCATTCGTCCCTCCATTCACGCCTGTCGCGACACCACTGGAGGCGGGCTGCACGATGTTGGGGCGTGAGCGGAAGACGGCCTAACGGTGTGCGGGACCGTAGCCTAGCTTCATGGAGACGGTTGCGAATGGTCCTCGCCGATACCCCAGGAGCAGCAGTGTCCCTAATTTGCTGGGAAGTGGCGGTGCGGTCCCCTACGGCACTGCGTAGGATCCTACGGTCTTGGCGTGCATCCGTGCGTCGCTGCGGTCCGGTCCCAGGTCGACGGGCACGTGCACCTTCCGCCGACCACTGGCGACAACATCGATGTACTGTGGAGACCTCACGCCCCACGTGTTGAGCAATTCGGCGGTACGTCCACCCGGCCTCCCGCATGCCCACTATACGCCCTCGCTCAAAGTCCGTCAACTGCACATACGGTTCACGTCCACGCTGTCGCGGCATGCTACCAGTGTTAAAGACTGCGATGGAGCTCCGTATGTCACGGCAAACTGGCTGACACTGACGGCGGCGGTGCACAAATGCTGCGCAGCTAGCGCCATTCGACGGCCAACACCGCGGTTCCTGGTGTGTCCGCTGTGCCGTGCGTGTGATCATTGCTTGTACAGCCCTCTCGCAGTGTCCGGAGCAAGTATGGTGGGTCTGACACACCGGTGTCAATGTGTTCTTTTTTACATTTCCAGGAGTGTATATTTATGCGTTTATGTCGATGTTTGATTCGTTTGTTTTGTAAATATTATTTGTATTTTTCGCTGGGTCTCGCCTAGGAAAACTATGCTATCGAACGATTACATCGATAGGTCGTGTGGAGAACCAAAGTGTTTAGGATTTTTGGTAGTGTTAACTCTGCCGCGTGGAGCGCGGGCAGAGCGGGGTCTGGCTGGAGTAGGGCGGTGGAGGAGGTGTGTTGGGAGACGCTCCCGCGAGTTGCCGCGCTTCCGGGGCTTGGCAACTTGTAATTGCGCTCGACTTGCTATGATAGTTTCCGGCTCAGTGTCGCAAACGGGAAACATTAGCAGGCACACATCAAGAGCCCGTTTCGCCTGGTGACCGGGTCGAGAAGAAGGCGCGCCAACATCCAGCTTCTGCAACAGCTACGGCCGACAATGAATGATTGTCACCACTTCCTCGATCGAAGACTTCAAACCTTCAATCAACCAACAAGGAAGACTGAAAGCACGTAAAGTTTTAGAGCTGTATGGCAGACCTCAGCTTTTCAAACTATTCCATTAGCATCACTAAAATACAGCAACTTAGCATGAACCATTCTTGCTCATTGTCCCAAATGCATTACTAAGCAGGGTCCCTTCCTTTTCCGAAATGAACTCTAGTGTCGTTGAAATTCAAACGCCAGCATTAAAGTAATATTATTCGATCTCACTGCTTTAATTTCAAAGGTCAGTTAAGGTATTCATAGCTGGCTACAATATTTAGATTACACAAGCACAAATTAAGAGTGCGAGTTTTGTTACCATATTTCAGCTCACCTGTGACTGCAGCTCAGCTTGGTACGCACTAAATTTTACTATTGTTAATTGTTCAGAACCATTTAATTCAAGTTCAAAGTCAAATCTCTTTTTTCTAAGTTGCGTAGATTCAAGTAGCTTTTGAAATCATTGTTGAGGTAGCCCAAGGCTAACCTTATTTTATTGAATTTCGTAGTGCTTCAGAAACAAAGTTCACTATTGATTTCAGTCACTAAATTAACTTTCAATTTTCCTGTTTTATTAACTCTTTCGCTAAATTAAGAGTGTAGCGAAATTTATTACTTCTGACAAACATTCAGTTTTCACACAACACATGTCAACCTTCAGTTGCCACGCTTTTAGTGCTAATTATATGTGCAATAACCTTTTTTTTAGTTATTATAGTAGTTGTCGGTTGGACTGGCGACCGTAATTTTCCCCAAATCTCAAATATCTAATTAACGCCAGTTAATTGTTAACGTAACGACCGCACATTTACTTTCTTTGTTAACTTTACCCTTTTTCAAAATTAATTTCCACCAGTTTCATTTGCATTTTTCCTTTCATTTAGATGTAACCCTTTTCTCTCTCTTTACCGACCGATTAAGTTCGGTGACGATTGCTTTTCCCAGATTTCCATCAGGTACACGCGGTTTAATTTTTCACTGTCATTAAGGTCGATAATTGAGGGGGGAGGTTACAGGCCAAGGCGCTAGCTCGCTCCACATAGTCTACTGAATTAAATGTTATGACAACCAACTTCGTAACATAAAAATGTAAAATTCAATAAAATTCGGTACAACTTTATACCAAACTTAAAATCTTTTGTCTGTTGATGAAATTTCGAAACGAATCACCCTTAATATGGAATTGTGCGCTCAAGAAAAATATTGGAAGTTTGTGGTAAGGTCTTATGGGACCAAACTGCTGATATCATCGGTCGCTAAGCTTACACCCTATTTAATCTAGCTTAAATTAACTTACGTTAAGGACAACACAAACACCAATGCCCGAGGGAGGATTTGAACTTCGACGGGAGGAGCCGCTCGAACCGTGACAAGGAGCCTAGACCGTACGTCCACGCTGCGCGACATGCGCTCAAGATTTTTCCATATTTCTAGGTTGTGCCACATGCCTATACAGTGGGTGTATTTATCCATCAAGCAATGCAATAAATTTTAACGTCACCTGTGATTACACAAACGATTTGGTCACACTATATATGCACTCGCCAGCTTCGCAAATCAGGTGACGAAACATACGAAAAATTTATGTAGACAGTTGGCATATTGACTGCCTGATAAAATAATTGATCAGTGCGCCTGTCATTAACAGCCATTAACACAGAATTGTTCGTAGTCAATGAAATTACGTACGTTTCTTTTAAGATAAATCATAAACATCTTAATACATATTCACTTTGTCTATGCTGTCACAAACAAGACTGATTATTGAGTTTTATATATTTTTGGATCAGTATCAAACAAAAGCAATGACAATTAAGCTAGAAACTTTCATTAGGAAGCATTTCAGTGTGGCAATTGCTACCCAGCTGGAAACTATAAACTTCCAGTAGATTCCCTGACACTCACAAAATAACGCACTTAGTAAAACATATACTTACCATTCTCAATTCTGCTTAATCACGCTCTACATACACTCTACAAAGTTATCCGGAGATCAGCGTGCTTATCTGACCTTGAAATGTATTCTCTCCAACTCAACAACTGTTCAAGCGGGTATATTGCATTACAAATGGAAGTGGGTTAAAAATATATACCTATTAAAATCCTATTTATTAACCATTCCATAGGAACTGAGTGTGTTGCATATACTACAGAATTTGGCTACTTATATTTCTATTAGTATTTATTCATTGACCGTCGCAAAGGAACAAGAAGTAGGAAACAGTCGCTTATCAGTAATGTAAATTTTATTATGTCTCCGTTGGAACGGTCGTAGTAGCTCTAAAACTCGTGGGCTGTTTAGCAGTCTAGTCCTAGAGCTCTATTTTTTAAGCGTCGTTAATGTGTTTTAATGGTAATTATTGTGTCAAATATATAATAAGAATTCATCATGACTTTATATTTTAGTTTTTCAGTTCTTGATTGTAAAACGTGTTCCATAACTCTACAAAAGACTGAAGTCAACGATATATCTTTTCAGGTCGTTTCATTTCTTGTTTGTTCGTAAAATAGCAGTAAAACTGTTGCTAGGACTAAATCCTTAAATTATATAACGTTTTCCTTTCGGTAAGAAACTCACTTTAACGGTTACAGATACTCCTGTAGCCAATAAACTATTATCGCTCTCATGAGAACATAATCTAGACAAATGCACAAAAAACACAGACATCTATGGGTGTGAGATTTGTCATCAACTTTCCCTTCCATATAAAAATACCGGACAACACATACACTAGTTTAATCAAGATGATACTCGTCATTGACCACCGTTTGTGAAGATCCTGTGTTGTCCTAAGATCCTTAAAACTGAAGCTTGCCTGTAACTTAATAGAAAAGAGTTCAACTGAAGTAGCATATTCAGATATCAATAAATATAGTTTATCCCGCTAATACACATATCCCTATAAAACACTCTAGTATAAAAACAATAAAAAATGTTACTTTGCAAAAATGTAATGGTCAACCAGGTTAAATACGCAACGATTAACGGCATGAAGATGCGGAAGGCAATGGAAACCAATGCATTAAAGGCACATAACGTTTATCCTCATGACATGAAAAAGTTCTCTCGGGTCTCTGGGAAGGGACTGTCAAGGGGACCGTCACTATAAGAAAAAGATTGAGTAATCAACGAAAGGATAACGTTCTACTAGTCGGGGCGTGGAACGTCGGAAGTTTGAACTTGGTGAGGAAGCTAGAAGATCTGAAAGGGATATGCTAAGGCTCAATGTAGATGAAGTGGGGATCAGTGAAATGAAATGGAAAGAAGACAAGGATTTCTGGTCAGAAGAGTATAGGTAGAAAATTGTATAACGAGAGCAGGATTTGGTATGAATCGGAAGGTAGGACACTTCAGTCGTAGAGTAGTTCTCATCAAAATTGACAGCAAACCAACACCGACAACAATACTTCAAGTATACATTTAGACGTTATTAGCAGAAGACGAAGAGGCAGACAAAGTATATGAGGATGCTGAACGGGTAATCCAGTACCAACACCGACAACAATACTTCAAGTATACATTTAGACGTTATTAGCAGAAGACGAAGAGGTAGACAAAGTATATGAGGATGCTGAACGGGTAATCCAGTACGTAAAGGGAGATGAAACTCCAACAGTCATGAAGGATTGGGACGAGATTGTAGGGGAAGGAGTAGAAGAAAGGGATGTGCGAGAATTTGGACTTGGAAGTAGGAATGAGAGAGGAGAAAGACTAATTGAGTTCTGCAATACATTTCAGGTGGTAATAACGTACGCTGTATTCAAGGATCATAACAAGAGCAGGTGTACTTGGAAAAGACCGGAAGATACAGGAATATTTCAGTTAGATAACATCATGGTAAGGTAGAGATTCCGAAATCAGATATTGGATTGTAGGGCATATCCAGAAGTTGTTATAGACTCAGATCACAATTTAGTAATTACGAAGAGTAGGCTGAAATTTAAGAGACTAGTCGGGAAGAAGTAACGCGCAAGGAAATGGGATATGGAGTTACTGAGATATGAATAGATACGTTGAATTCACTGGGGCTATAGATACACCGATAATGAATAGCTCAGTATGCAATTCAGCTGAAGGGGAATGGACCTCTTTAAAAAGGGAAGTCACAGAAGTTGTAGCAAAAATGCAGTTAGAAGGAACCTAGCTACAAGGAAACCATGGGTAACGGAAGAAATACTTCAGTTGGTCGACGGAAGAAGGGAGTAAAAAAATATTCAGGGAAATTCGGGAAAATGGAAATATGAGTCACTTAGGAATGAAACAAAAAGGATGTGCAAAGAAGCCAAGGCGAAATAACTGCATGAAAAATGTGATGAAATCTGAAAAGGAATGATTGTTGGAAGGACTTACTCAGGCTTTTTTTTTTTTTTTTTTTTTTAAAAAAAGGACCTTCGACGAAATTAAAATAAAGGGCGATGGTGATAAGAGTGCAATGGGAATTCCGCTCTTAAATGCAGAGGAGAGAGCGGCCGGGTGGAAACAGAAAGTTGATTGCCTCTACGAGGAGGATGACTTATCTCACGATGTGACAGAAGAAGAAACAGGAGTCTATGTAGAAAAGATAAAGGATCGAGTATTAGAATTAGAATTGAGAAGAGCTTTGGAAGATTCAAAACCAAATAAGGCAGAAGGGGTAGATAATATTCCATCGAAATTTATAAAATCAGTGAGGGAATTAGCAAGAAAGATTATTGACATTGGTGTGTAGAATGCATGTGACTGGTGATATCCCACCAGACTTTCTGAAAATCGTCATCCACACAATACCGAAGACTGCAAGAACCGGCAAGTGCGAGAATCATCGCACAGCCAGCTTAACAGCCAGTACATCCAAGATACTGATAAGAGTAATATACAGAAGAATGGAAAATTGATGTGTTAGTTGTCGGTTAGTTTGCCTTTAGGAAATGTAAAGACACTAGAGAGGCAGTTTTGACGTGGCGGTTGATAATGGAAGCGACTAAAGAAAAATCAAGAGACGTTCATGGGATTTCTCGACCTGGAAAAAGCATGCGACGATGTAAAATGGTGCGAGGTATTCGAAATTCTGAGAAAAATAGGGGTAAGATATAGGGAAAGTAGGATAATATACAATATGTACAAGCACCAAGAGGGAAGAATAAGAGTAGAAGACCAGAACGAAGTGCTCGGGATAAGCGGGTGTAAAACAGGAATGTAGTCTTTCGCCCCTATTCTTCAGTCTATACATCGAAGATGCAATGACGCATTTCGTCCGGCCACCTTCCGAGTGAGTCGCAAGATTGACGACAAGGTGGCAAACTCCGCCTTTGATGCCAACCCCGGAGGTACTGCACTTGCGGGTCTCAGATGATTCAGCGCGCGACCGTACCGAGAGGAAGAACATCAGTGTTTGGCGTATGGCTCGGGCGCATCGTACTGCTTCTGCAGCAGTTGGCACTACAGTGACGCAATAAACTGATACCGATCGGTTAGTTTCTTGAACAGCTCCGAGCCTGACACTCTATATCGTACATTCCACTGACCCCTAACCACCGCGATTTATGGCTTCAGTGGTGTCAAGCGAGAGCTTACTGGAGAGAAGGGTAGAGGTCTGATGGTTGATTGGTTGACTTGAGAGAGAAGACTAAACAGCGAGGTCATCGGTCCCATCGAACGTGGGAAGATGGGGAAGGAAATCGGTAGTGCCCTTTTAAAGGAACCACCCCGGCATTTGCCTGAAGCTATTTAGGGAAATCACGGAAAACCTAAATCAGGACGACTGGAGGCGGATTTGAACCGTTGTCATCCCGAGTGCGAGTCCAGTGTGCTAACCAGTGCACCACCTCGCTCGGTGTTGGAAGTCTGATGAAAGCTGATTCTGCCTCAATGCCAACGACGTCCGTGTGGTGGTTAGAAAAGACCAGTTGAGGGCCTACAACTAAGCTGTCTGCGTGCTAGACGCAATGGACCTACTGCTAGAGTTATGGTCTGCGGTGCGGTTTCGTATGCCAGCAGGAGCACTCTCGTGGATAATCCATGCACACTGACTGCAAATCTATGTCTATCTGACCTGTTATGCTGCTATTCATGAACTGCATTCCAGGGGTGTTTTCCAACCGGATGACGCTAGCGCACTTACCGCTGTTGTATCCCAAGATGTTCCACAGAATTTCTAATAGTTACCTTGTCCTGTTCGATCAGTAGATCTATCTTGAGAACATATTGGACATCATCAGGTGACAACTGCAGTGTCAACCAGCACTAGCAGTAGTTGTGTTGACTGACCAAGGGCAACATACATCGAAGTCCACCGCACAAACGGACATCCGGCACCTGCACAACACAGTGCATGCATGTCTACACTCTCTATTTTAACATTCTGGCGGTTCACTTCTTATTAAACCACCAGCACTTCAGATTTGTAATGGCTTATCTCGCTCTTGCGTTAACCTGTGACCTTAACGTGAATCACTTAAATACGTGGTGTATTCCGAAAGTAAGTTCCGATCGGTCACGGAATGGAAACCACAGTGAAAATCAGAAGTGTTTTATTTAAAAAAGTTAGCCACACCTTCCAGCAACGTCTCTACATAGTCGCTGCTCCGTTTGAGACATTTGTCGTAGCATTGTACCAACTTTTTAGTACCCTCGTTATAGAAGACAGCCGCCTGTACTTTTCGCCGAATCTCTACGGTGATCTGCAGTTCGTTGTCTGTGCCGAGACGCTGACTTCGTAACCAACGGTTCATGTCAGTAGAGAAGAAAATCACAGAGAGCAAAGACAGGGCTGTATGGAGGGCAATCAAACATTTCCTGAAGAAAACGGTGCAGAGGCGCCCTGGTGGCCCCTGCAGAGTACGGCCGACAACTGTCATGAAGAAGGAAATGCTTGACAGTGGTGTGGGTTGCATGAAATCTGGCGAAATCTCTCACAGGAACTCATACTTGGCGGGAGACACTGTTTCTAGGAATATTTTCGTGATCACTTTGCGCTCAGAACTGAAAAGACAGACGTGACACGATCAAAGGGCATACTAGAAATACTGTCCAACATACCTATGCAAAGCTTAATCGGATTTTTACTGTGTGTTTTTTTTTCGCGACCGGTAGGACCTTACTTTCGGTATACGCCTCGTATGTTACATAGCCAACTATGTTACCGAAATTTCATTACTATATATTGATTATTTTTTTGTGTTGCTACTTTTTTCTTTCAGTGTATATTACTGCGCCATATTCCGCTAGCCATCTATGGGTGTGTAGCGGACGATACCTCTGTTACAGCTTCCTGTTCCACTTACGAATGGTGCGTGTCGGTGAGCCTCTGTAATAGCTTTAATTTCTCTTATTTTCTTGTCGTGATCATTTCGTTATATCTATGTGGGAGTAAGTAATACGTTGTCCGACTGTTTGCGGAATGTGCTCTCTGTCGAATGTTCATAGCAAACCTCTCCATGATGTACAGCTCGTCGTATCTCTTTTAGTGTCTGCCACTGGAGTTTAATGAGCATCTTTCTAACGCTCTTGAGCCGACTAAACCGTCGCATGACCAAACTCTCCGCTCTTCGTTGGAGCTTCCCCATCTCTTCTATCAGTCGTACACGGTAAGGATACCGTGATGATAAACAATACTCAAGAATCAGTCGAACAAGCGTCTTGTAATCCACTTTCTTAGTCGATTAATCATATGTACTTTAAATTCTTCCTATGGATCTCAGTCTGGCATCTACTTCTCCTACTATTTGTTTTATGTGGTCATTCCACTTAAGGTCCCTCTCGATAGTTACTCCGAGATAGTTTGGGGTAGATACTGTTTCCAGCATTTGTCATCTATACTGTAGTTGTACAGCAGTCGACTTCTTCCCATAAGTATGCCCAACATGTTATATTTATTTGCGTTTAGAGTCAACTGCCAGAGGCTGCATCATTATCAATCCTCTGCAGGTCGTTCTACAAATCGGTACTGTCTATTGGTGTTGCTACTTTCTTATAGACAACCGTAGCATCTGCGAGCAGTCTTAAGCTTCATGAGCTTACGACGCTTTCTTCTAGATCATTTACATACAATGCTAACGGTAACAGTCCTATCATGCTTCCTTGGGATACACTTTAAATTGCCTTTATATCTATCGATTTTGTTCCGCCAAGTGCAAAGTGTTGAGTTCTATCTGTAAGGCAAATCTGGTCCTTTAATCGGTAAGCTCGTACTTTTTTCCACTAAACGACAGTGTGGGACGGTGTCAAACGTATTCATAATTCGAGAAATACGGCAAAAGCCTCAGTGTCTCTCATCTGGGAACCCAGCGAGCTGAGATCCGCAAGATCACTATTCGCGGAAATCTTCATGACTTTATAGAGATTTTAGTTCTTCAAAAGTCATCATTCTTTAACGTCAAACGTGTTCCGTAATGCTACAACAGACTGAAGTCAACGATAGAGGCCTTTAATAATGTGATTCTTTGACGACCATTCTTGGAAACGGCAATGATCTGCGCTTTCTTCTAGTCGCTGGGTACCCTTCTTTGCTCCGGCGTTCTCGGCCTGAAGCCTTTCCACTACTAAGTAAGTGTAGGAACTTTTCCATTCCGCGATTGGTTGGTAGGTGTCATGTATAATTTTGGCATCCGAATCGATTGTGAGGGAGCAGCGATGTTGTAAGGCTGTATCGCATAAGTTAGGTTATTATCTCTGATGTGCACGAGGCCGCAGTGGAACATGTTAAGCAGTGTTAGCGTGAGGAAGCAAGACAATGTTAAGCGGTGTTAGAGTGAGGAAGGAATGGCCATGTTATGTTTCAAATGTAAAGTCTCAATTTATCAATGTGTTTTATCAACATGATTGTATCAAGACTGTAACGGAAACTGATTTGTGAAGGATGAAGTTTAATGGAAAGTCGGAGGTAAATATTATAATGATATTACTTTTTTTAACTATTGCTGCGACACTGGACTAACTTGGTTAATGTACTAAGAGCTGCTAGATTTGAGAGGTAGGAAAGTGTATTGTTTGGATGTTAAGACTTTCATTAAATTTAAAATCTGCCATGAGCACTTTTTCACAGTATACAAAAAAACTTAGTGTTGTCATTTATGAGCATATTTTATTTTTTCCAAACTTTCTCTTACTATTTTTAATTGATCACGTAACCGAGAGTGTTCGGAAAATACTTCGATTTGCAACTAACAGAGAACTCTTTGCATCTCTCGAGTATCTCTGTGTAGATGCAGTAATTTACAGATTTAACACAGCGGCGCACAAACAGAGCAAAACGTGTTATCCAGATTTGCGCACAATAGAAGTAAGGACTAAATACTTTGATGTTTTTTTCTATTTATTCAATCAGAACCAGCTTATGTCATTCAGAGACAGTTTTTGTGATCAGTTTTGCAAAACTAGTTCATTATTGAGGTAGTTTATATTTTTCAAAATTCTTGCAGTCAAACTGCTGACTTTTACGGTATGAAAGCCTTCCCGTTACGTTACCCTCAGTAACTTTTGTTATACTGTAGCTTTGCCTTCACAATAGAACAATACGCCTTCTATTACAGCTCAGGACTCACAATCAGAATCAGAGTACTGCAGTCATATACTCGTGTTTTAATTATTTAAAGAGAACTTTTACTATATTACCTGTATTATTGACAAAGAACTTTCACGGTTATATCAATGTCTGCCAAATGGCATGCGATAATTGATTTGAGGGTCAGTGTTAATATCTTCTTCGGCGAAACAGTTTCAGAAGACTGAATTCAGTATTTCAGCCTTCATTCTGTTATCTTCAGTTTTGGTGCCAGCATGGTCATTGGGTGAATGAGTAGAGGATTTATAACCGCTTACTGGTTTGCATTAGACAAAAACCCGGAGTTTGTAGTCAGATCTGTTGACAAAACTTTACTTTGAAAGTAACTGAACCCTTCTTTCATTGCTTTACGTATGTTCATTTTCGCTTCTTTTAACTTTTGTTTGTCAGTTAGGTTTTGACCTCTCTTGAATTTGTGATGAAGCTCACTTTGTTTACGTAACAGTTTTGTAACTCTCATATTAAACCATGATTGGCCCTTCTCATTCCTGATGACCTTGGTCGGAAGACATTTCTATACTTCATATTGATCAATGCTTTTAAATGTTTCGCATTTGCCCTTCATATCTTTGTCTCAGTCTGAAATACGGGTACATGATGCTGACTATTCAGATGCTCTGAAATTTTTGTCCTGTCTCTCTTGCTGAACAAAAATATTTTCCTGCCTTTCTTAAAGTGGTCATAGTTCTATCATAGTCTTCTGATCACTTATACTAACCTCTGCGTCAACTGGTTCAATAAGTTCAGGTCTCTTTGTTGCTGTAAGGTCTAAGGCCTTACCTTCACGAGCTAGTTCCCTCATTATCTGCTCGAAGTAATTTTCGGACAAGACACTGAGGATAATCACACACGAATCCCTGTCTCTGCCATCAGATGAAGACAAAGAAGCTGATGTCTGGCAAAGGCAGTCGTCCGTGTCATGATGCCCGAGATCTGCACCTTCGTAAGAAGCGAGGGCTAAACGCAATTAGAGCCATTCGCAGTTTCTGGTATTACTGCTAACGAATGAGAAACTGCGTTTGCGTTTCTTACAGATCATGCTTCCATAGCACTTTCACATCCGAGTGCCTTGCACAAAGGGCCCTCAGTTACGAAAGTGAATAGGTGAACACCCCAAAGCAAATGTTTCTAACGTTTTACTATGTGAAATGTTTCATCTGAAACCATTTAGCAGAAAATGAATGATATAATACGTTGAGAAAGACATTACAGCTCTCTCTCTCTCTCTCTCTCTCTCTCTCTCTCTCTCTCTCTCTGGCAGATCCGTGGTGCCAGGAGCGCTCATTTGTTGTTACCTTTACCAAATACACCGGTAATAGACAGCGAACTGTTTGAATACCACACTTCAAAGGCCCAAATATGGAAATTGCAATAATTTCAGTTTGCAGGAAACATGTAATTAGTGGCTTCAAAAAAATCATTGCTTACACACAATACTTTCACGTTATTTGTAGCCTCTTTGTATCATCTCCTTTTGGCGAGATTTAGAGATTAGGAGATGCGACCGCCGTTGCGATCATCTGCCAAGTTAAGAAATGGAAGTTCTGGGCGATCTTGAAGTAATGTTCATCTCTTTCACTTTCTTAGTGAAGTAGCAGCAGTAGCTTTGGGGGTCCAGACGTCAACAAGTGGACGAGAGCGTCACATGGTTGCTGCGGATAGGGGCATTCAAACGAAGTTTAAGTAACAATTGAGAGGTACGGTTTAACGAAAACATTTTGTTGTAATTTTCAGCCTCTTCGACTTCTTAGTAAGTCAAAACTGCAAGATCTATTTCAACACACAACGGTATCACCAGAACTGCCCCAGGTAAGTGTGATAGGACCGCTATTATTCTCAATATGCTTAAACGATTTTGTAGACAGAGTGGGCAACATTGCTGGTGATGCTGTGGTGTACGAAAAGGTGTCGAAGTAGTGACTGTAGGAGGATGCAAGATGACTTAGACGAAGTATCTATTAGGTGTGATGACTGGCAGCTAGCTCTAAATGTAAAGAAATGTAAGTTAATGAAGATGAATAGGAAAAACAGACACGTAATGTTCACATGCAGATTTTTTAGTGTCCTGTTTTACACAGTCAAGACTTTTAAATATCTCGGCGTAAAGTTGCAAAGAGATATGAAATTGAATGAGCATGTGAGGATTGTGCTAAGAAAGGCGAATGGTCAACTTCGGTTTATTGGGAGAATTTTAGGAAAAGCGTGGCTCATCTGTAAAGGAGGTCGTATGTAGGACGCTAGTGCGAACTATTCTTGAGTACAGCTCGAGTGTTTTGAATCCGGTAATAGGTCGGACTATAGGAAGACTTGGAAGCAGTTGAGACGCGGGTTGCTAGATTTGTTACTGGTAGGTTCGAACAACACGCAAGTGTTTCGAAGATGCATCGGGAACTCAAAACCGAATCCCTGGAGGGAAGGCGACGTTCTTTTAGAGGAACACATTGAGAAAATTTAGATAAGCATCATTTGAAGCTGACAGCGTAAAGATTCTGTGGCCTCAACATACATTGCGCGTAAGGACCACGAAGATATAAGAAATAGGTCACTCATACGGAGGCATACAAACAGTCGCTTTTCCCTCGTTCTATTTGTGAGTGGAACAGGAAAGGAAATTAACGGTAGTGGTTGAGGGTAAAGGTGGATGCCCGCCCGGCTAGCTTCGCGGTCTAATGCGCTGCTTCCCCAGAGGGAAGGAGTGCCGGTCCCCGGCACGAATCCGCCCAGCGGATTAGTGTCGAAGTCCGGTGAGCCGGCCAGCCTGTGCATGGTTTTTAAGGCTGTTTTTCATCTACCTCGGCGAAGTCGGGATGGTTCCCCTTATTCCGCCTCAGTTACACTCTGTCGGAGATTGCTGCGCGAACACTGTCTCCGCCTACGTGTACACCTTAGTTACTCTACCATGCAAACACTTGGGGTTACACTGGTCTGGTATGAGACGTTCCACGGCGTCGGGTTCCACTGGTGGCCGAACCGCACAATAACCTTCGGTTCGGTGTGGGGCGGCGGTGGGAGGGTGGACTACTGTGGCATGTTGTGGGGTTGTGAACCACTGAGAGCTACTGCGGGACGAACCCTCTCCGTCGTTTCTAGGTCAACGGTTTAATACGCGGTGGTTTGTGGAGTGTCGATGTAGGTTGAAACACGTATGTTGTGTGGCGGCGATGGCGAGGAATTGCAGAGTCTCTGACCAGAGAGCTATTTGTCGTTCCTAGTCTGCGCTTGACCGCGCGAGAGTTGCGAGCAGTAGTCTGTGAGTAGTCTGTCAGTAGCAGTCGAGTGAGTTGTCTGTCGGTAGCAGTAGGCCAGTGCAGTCTTAGTGGTCTCATACGGTCGCGAGGGAGTCGCGAGCGGGACGCAGTCGCAGGCGTCGACATGGGTCTCTGGTCAAGATGCTGAATGAGGTATATTGTTAATTAAGGCAACCAAGCTGCATTGCGCACATCAGATAATGTAAAGTTTATTTATTGTAATTAATTTTCAACAAGTGCCCCAATAATAATTTTGATTTCAAAGCAATTTTTTTTACAAAAGAACTATTTAATTGAACGAACGAGTTCCTTCCATTCCTTTAAAGAAAAGTTTCAGTTAAATTTAAAAAAAGAAAAGTATTACTTGCGATGCATTTCCTCCAAGCCGTGGCCAACAATAAGAGCAGAAATTTGACATGCAGTTTCAATGAGGTAAGAAATTAATTCAGATTTTTTTGCACAGGGCCAAAGACCGATATTTCGGTTTAATTGAGTTTACATTGTCACTGAAGTCTCATTAGCATTGAATTGCTTTTCATTATTTTCGTGAGAGCTTACACCTGGGTCAGATTGCGATTTTCGCATTTTTATTGTCTTTGTCAGTAGATTTAATTGCAGGGAGGTTACGCTTGGCTCCCATTTATTATTTTATTGTCTTTCAAAATTTCTGTGGGGAGCTTACACTTGGCGACACCCAGTCCAGGATCGTATTTCGTTGAGAATCTTTTGAAAAACAGTCAGATATCTGCTCTTATTTGCTTAGATATAATTAGGATTTGGCGCAACGCTTTTACTAATGTGACTTTCTTTCTACAGGTCAACGGCAATTCGTTGCTCTGTTGTATTTTTGTTTGTTGCTTTTTGCATTGTGATTATTTCATTTGTGAATAATTTTGACTTTTGTAAAAATGCCGCGAAAGACTGTGAATAGTGTATCGCGAGGTATTATGAATGAATTTACCGACTTAAACAACGTGACCGATAGTAATTGTGACACGCAGTGTAATGATGACAATCCTGCGTTCACTGACAATCAATGCGTTCCAACCACTAACGATGATTTTTGTCTTAATGATGAACAAACGAACTCGGTTATGTCCTCTGTTGATTTGACGACAATCGATGACGTGGGACGCTCTATTGTAATGAGCGCTGCCCAGCCTAACACAACCGGTTTACTAAATTTACGTGATGAACACACATATTTGTCTAATAAAAATGAACAGGATACACAAAGTACGACGGATTTATTTAATTCCGAAATAATGTCTGACAGTGTACATCCGACTGACAAACCTTTTTGTGAGTCTCAGAATAACCAATTGGTTACGGCAAGCGAGACAATTCCAGGTACACCACTAAACAACACGAAGAATAGAAATGATAATTTTGTGTCGAATCCAATTATGGCATTTTTGCTACAAATGAATGAAAAATTAGACAACCTTAATGAAGATAACAAACAGTTCAAAGAAGATAACAAACAACTTAGTGAACAGGTCAGACAACAGAGTGAAGATATCAAACATTTCAACGAAAAATTAGACAACAATTCCAGACAGTTAAATGAAAAATTAGACAACAATTCCAGGCAGCTTAGGGAACAAATTAGAGCCGTTGCCGCGCAGTGCCTTGACACTAAGGAACAGTTACGCGAGGAAATTGAGGCTTGTTCAAGAAAAAGTAGCCAAGAAATTAAGTCTGTTGCTCAGGAATTAAGGGAATTGCAAACAGCTGCAACAGAAACACTCAGAGGCGAAATTAGCGGAGTCGCTAAACAATGCTCTGAAAAAGCTACACAATTATGTGACGAGTTTAAAGCATTGACAGCAGAACTTTCGCGCACAATGGATGAAAAGATTGACGCGAAATTCGACCAACAGAACACTCAGATTGACGAACGTTTTAATCTTCACATACAGAACAGTGATACGCGTTTCCGTAAATTTATTCAGGATCAAAACAAAGTAAAACGACAAGTAATGGAAACAATCACAGCACAGAGACAAGAAGACAAACGTAAATTGTTCGCGAAAGCGAAGACATATGTAGACAACAATATTCCTACAGTGTCCGACGAAATTAATTCCATCAAACAGTCGAACACAGAATTACGTGACGAAATTTCCGATCTTAAATCGAAAGCAGACACATACACAACCGATTTTCAAACAGTGACCGACAGACTCGAACAATTAGAACTAACACAGGATTCAGATGTCGTCAAAACTGACGTTAAAAAACTGAACGAAACTACACGTAAATTGCAAAAACAGATTAATGCTACTGACACTAAAACCGATGATCAGGTAAAAATACTGACTGAAAAATGTGATGAACTGGCCAGTCGTATTGACGTCATCGAAAGTACTAATGACAATAAATCAGACGATACTTCACCGGTTTCATTTAATCACACACCTGAATTTCAAAATTTACAGCAGACAATTAATGAGATCGATTCGTCTAATAACATGTTGCGTAGAAAGTTGTCAAGTTTACAACAAGAAGTATCAGAGATGAAAAGTATTTCAGTTAATAACACATCACAGCAGACGCCACTTTGCGAACATTTGTCAGACTCGCGCAACGCGTATAATTTGGGTAATCTACAGAGAGTACGGGACTTAGATTCCGAACAACCACAGTTCAATAGATTCTCTTACAATCCTGAACCTGTTCCATCACACAGAGACGATAATTTTGATTACAAAAATTTTCTGTCAGTGAGAAAATTTGAAGTGTTCAAGAATGACAGGACACAAATTCATCCGCTAGATTGGATACAACAATTTAGCTTTGCTTTTCCACCGACTTGGCCCGTAACACATAAACTTGAATTTATTTGCAGTTTTTTGGAAGGCGAACCGGCAACTCGTATGAGGCCGATCGCGAGACAATGTTATTCAGTAGAAGAATTTCAGGAAGCTTTTCTATCAGCGTATTGGTCGAAGACGACACAGCGCGGAATTAAAGATCAGCTAATTAGTTTACCGAATTATGAGAACTCGAATTTTCCTAGTCTCACGCAATTTTTTGAGCACATGGTGCAACAAAACCAGTATTTAAGTGAACCTCACAGTGAATCTGCACTCATACAATTATGCATTTCTAAGTTACCACGGTCATTAAGAGTGTCACTTCTGACGGGTCAACAAAAAGAAAATATTTCGGCGTTCAGAGATCTGTTGCAGCTTTTAGAAGTGCAGCAATCTGATTATTCTTTCGTAAACAAAAATTTTTCATATAACAACCAAGGCCAACAAACGTACAGCAATTACGATCAACCACGCAATTTCAATAGTAGAAGTAATAGACGCTTTAGGAATGACAACCAACCGCATTTTAATAACAGACCAAATTCCAATTATCAATACCGACAAAATTATCAGCAACCGGAACCACATTTTAGTAACAATAGACGTTTTCCACCACAACAGCATGAAAGCCAGCCGGTTAGCATACCTAACCAACAATGTAGTGCACAAGGTCAACCTAACTTTAATGTTTCGCCGCGTGGACGTATAGTCCCTGCTCCAACAAATAGTAACGCACAACAGCAAGGAAACAACTACGTACAAAGAAGACAGTATTTCAATTCCTATCGCAATGCACCGTATAGGAATGGCTATCACGACAGACGTAAAAACGATGAGCACAATTATCAGCGTACATATAATAAAAGTCGGTCTCACCAACAGCAAAATCATACGCAAAAACATATTCTCATGAATGAACCCGACAGTAGGTATCATCCAGAACGTAATACGTCTGGAAGAAGTAATAGAACAGTTCAAATAGTAGCAATGCCACAACATCCAGCTGAAAATAGTAACACATCAGATAGAATCTGACTAGATACTGTACAGGTCGCATCTTCCAATAATACAAGCACTACTTTAGACACACAGAATGTTATTCACGAAAATGTTATTACCTTTGACGACATCCGAGACACTCTTTTCCAGGAAAGACCATTTGTTCAAAAAACCATTTCACATCCTGTCATCGAAATTAAAATTGGTTCATCGAAATTTTCAGCAGTAATTGATTCCGGATCACCTATATCAGTAATAAATGAAGAAACTTTTAACGAGTGTAACAAAGAGAATACCTATCCGACATTACCTTTAGGCAAAACAAAAGTGAAAGGAGCAGTATCGAGTAAAGGAGTAGACGTTAAATTACAGACGCATTTATCATTTTGTATTGCAGGTCATACTTTTCACTCAAATTTTTGGATTGTTCCTTTATTGACAACAGACGTAATTTTAGGTACTAATTTTCTCGTGCAACACGACGCAGTGGTTGATTTTCAAAATTCTTATTTAATGTTGAAGGATGAAAATGTGCAATTGGCTTTAGAATTTCAGCACTCATTATCGGCAGAAGAGGAATCAATTAATTGTACACAGGTCATTTCCGTGTTACGTAACATAGACTGTAATTCCACATTGTTCACGGATACGTACGTACATAACTATAACACTCCAGACGAAGCTGACTACGACGTAATGCAGATGATTACTGATAAAGTTAAACAGAGCAGTGCAAATACAGACGACGAACGCACGCAACTACACAAAATTCTTTTACAGCAAGCTCCAGTTTTTGACAACATTCCTGGTACTATGTGCGGCTTTATGTATGAATTTCAAGTCAAACAGCACGATACATTTAAAGCTAAACATTATCCCATTCCGTATATCCATAGAGAACAAGTTAAGAAAGAATTGCAGGATATGCTTGACCAAGGAATTATTGAACCAGCAGTTAGTCCGTACATAAACCCGCTGCATATTGTTAAGAAAAAAGATGGCTCACTTCCCCTTGTACTTGATTCACGTCACATTAATGGCATTATTATTAATGAAACAGATCGACCACAGATACTAGAGGAACTTCTACAGAAATTTCACGGTACAGCTATTTATTCCACATTAGATTTGAAATCGGGATTTTGGCAAATTCAGCTTAATCCGAACTGTAGAAAATATACAGCTTTTCTCTGTTTTGGCAACTGTTATCAATTTTGTAAACTACCATTCGGGTTAACTATTACTTCTGCAGCTTTTATTCGCGGTTTGAACACAATACTTCCGACAGAACTTAAAGACAGAATCACGACGTACGTAGACGACATTCTTATCGCAGAAGCTAACTGGTCTGAACACAATCTGATTCTAGGACAACTGTTGCAAACTTTTCATGCTCAAGGACTCACAGTTAATCTCAGTAAATCGCACTTTGGCAAAACTTCCATAAAATTTCTTGGACATGTAATTTCAGCAGAAGGCATTGCGCCTGACTCGGAAAAACTTCAAGCTCTACGTGACATTACCGTTCCTACAACGAAAAAGCAACTACGCAGTTTTTTGGGCTTAATTAACATTTTTCGAAAATTTATTCATCACTCTGCTTTAGACACACCTAGATTATGCCAAGTAACAGGTAAAGACACTATTTGGTCATGGGATAAGCAAGCACATTCTGAATTCGTGAACCTGAAACATGCTTTGTTGAATGCTCCACTTTTATCGCACCCAGATCTTACCAGAAATTTTTCCATTGCCACCGATAGTTCTAACACCGCTTTAGGCGTACACATTTTCTAGGAAATTGAAGAAGATGGCTCTACAGTAATTAAAAACATCGCATTTGCAAGCCGCATTCTGTCACCTGCTGAATGAAATTATTCCGTCACAGAATTGGAAACGTTATGTGTTGTATGGGCTTTTACGAGATTTAGGCATTTTCTTTATGGCAGACATACCACCGTCTACACAGACCACAGAGCGATACAATTTTTACTTTCAGCTAAATTTACTCACGACAGGTTAAGTAGATGGAAACTGTATTTACAGCAATTTAATTTTACGATTGTTCACATTCCCGGCACACAAAATGTTATAGCAGACGCACTATCGCGTTCTCTGAGCAACAATCAGCAAGACGTAGTAACCAACTTCTGCAAAGCAAATTTTAGCGTTATGTACATTCAAAAAGATGCATTTGAAAATTTTATTTCGTCGTCATTACAGGACATAGCACAAGAACAAAATAAAGACAACGTGTGGAAAGAAATTAAACACCTTTGGCAAGATAGGAATAATGTTACGATTAGGAACCACTACACGGTACGCAATGACATTCTGTTTCGCCGCTCTCATCCTGACAGCAACAATTGGTTATTATGTATTCCTGACGAACTTGTTAACAAATTAATCTGGTACATTCATTTAAGCTATGCACATTACGGAGCCAGAAAATGTTTTCTTATACTGAGACAGAACTGTTATTTTGCCAACATGGAAAAACGTATACGACGAGTTTTTGCGTCATGTAAAATTTGCCAGAAAGCTAAGTCAGACACCACTTCACACATTCCTCCATTATATCCCATTATAACTGTTAAATTAAGACATATGGCCGCATTAGACATTTTTGGTCCGATTCCGAGAACTAACAGAGGTTTTTGCTACATCTTTGTCGCTGTTGAACTCACTTCAAAATTTGTTACTTTCACTCCGTTACGCAAAGCTACTGCTAAAACTGTCTCCAAAGCATTTGTAAAACATTTTCTATGTCATGTAGGGCATGTGATGAGAGTAATTTCAGATAATGGATCACAATTTCGTTCTGCAATATGGACACGCATGTTACGAGCTAGAAACATTTCTCCGATCTATATATCCAAGTACCACGCTTCTTCGAACCCTTGTGAACGATTAATGAAAGAAATTGGTAAACTGTGTAGAATATACTGCCACAAAAGACATATTAATTAGGATACACACATACTCTCATTCCAAGATGTAATTAATTCCATTCCAAATGAATCCACTATGCTATCTCCGTCTGTTATACTGAAAAACGTTGAACCACCAAACAAAATTAAAGAATTAGTAAACTTCCCTACCTGTCGTCGACTAAGACACCACGAAATAATTGACATTGCGCTGAACAACATCAAACGTGCCGCAGAGCGCCGGAGAAGACAACAAATACAGGTTTGTACGCGCCGAGACTTTCACGTTGGACAGAAGATATTAGTACGTACACACTGTTTATCCAGCAGAATAAAAGGTAAGTGCAGTAAATTTGAACTTCTATACGCAGGTCCATATCGGATTCGCAGCATCCCTCACCCCAATGTTGTACACGTCGAAACTTTGAGAACCAGAAAATCGAAAGGCAATCACCATATCTCAAACATTAAACCGTTTATTGAATGAAACCACTTTATGATGTAACATGCTATGATGCCATTTACTAATCTTTATGACCACTTATGCAATTATAATTACATGGTTAATTACTGATGATTATCGCACTTTTTCTTGACAAGTGCCCAGCAAAGTAAGGTTAGCAGGTTGCTTTTCTTGTCATATATCAGACTGTGCACATTTTTTTCCAGAGACACTTACGTATTTTATGAATAATTATGCAATGTTATCTAATGACATGTTAATTTCGTTACATTTTTTTTCCCATTAAAGTCTTCAATTCTCGCCTCTATTAACTACACTACATACAAGCTGAACACAACGAACGTCACATTTTTTCTTTCTTATATATATATATATATATATATATATATATATACGATTATTTCATGTTTTGTTCGTATGCATTATGAAATGGTGAAGACATAGCAAACACTTGTCGACTTTGACATTTTTTGCCTTATGACATCTCAAGATCGTGACTGTTTTACATTTTTTGCTGCTGCATTGTGATACTCTGTGTACATTTTTGCATTTGAACACTGTCAATGTCTTTGACATATTACGTTTTCTGTCATGTTATGCTGTATGCTTAATTATGTTACCTTAAACCAGTCATTATTTAGTGAGTATATGATGTAAATGCAAGGCATTAGTCTCTGTTCATCAATTTCAGAAAGAAATGATGCGTATAGGAAATAAATTAAACAGAAATGAGAATTTCAACTACGGAATAGATGAAAGAAGATACAAAAACCTTATGGGGAAGAGTAAATGGATCAGAATTAACAAGCATTAACAAGAATATACTATACACATCGTAGAATAGCAGTCTTAACTAATTTTTTCTTTCAGAATACAAGGTGATTGATGCAGGCTGTCAGACAGAACTACACATCTTAGTTTTAAGTGATGAAATATGCTAGAGATAAGGAATAGTTGTGTAATGAATAATGAAGTGATTTTTGCAGATGATAATGAATGCTGATGAAGAGTAATGATGAAGGATATGCTACTATGAATAATGAAGTTTTTCTTTACAGGTGATGATGATAATGGAGTTATGATGATATGGATAATGAAGTTTTCTTTGCAGATGAGGATAGTGTTGAAGTTATATTTATGCTATGTAGTTATTTAAGTATTTGTTGCAGTTCATTTTGACAGCAGGTGTTATATTGCATAGTATAATGACTGAAGGTTTTGGAAAGGACAGCTATGGAACACATTTTTTATACACATTTCACTACCTGTTAATTCGAAGTTCACTACTTTTCAGCATAAAATGCATTTCTCTTTTTAGCTTAATAATCCATTTTTATACATTTTTTGCAGGAGAAAATATTTATGAGATTAATCTGCTATAAGCAGTTGTTCATTAAATCTATGAAGGTGATTACATATACTGTACTTGTTTCATAATCTTGCCACAGCTGACTTATGACAGATGACGTTACACATTTTCATTTATACCAACAAACCAGAAACAAATTTTTTCTTCTTGCTTTCCCCTATAATTACCCAAAGCAATGCATTGCTAACAACAAATGTATTACCAGTCCCAAATAATGATACCAGTTTAAGAGAGTTCTGAGTAATGCTGATCAGCTCTGAATAGTATGTCACTTCAGTAATGACTTCTTAATGATACAAAAAAAATATATAAAATGATGCTTTGTAACTGGCTAATAGCTGCTATTGTTTATTGTAATGAGACTACTTATAATGCCCATGATTATTAATGATATGACTGTAATTAACTGATTTTTAATAATGACTGCTTAATGATCTGAATAACACTGAATGATGAACAATGTTTTATACTATTCAATACTTGCTGGCCACTGAGTGCCAATAATTAATGTAACTAAATGAATTATGTTATTAACTATGCCATTAATTAGCTCCTGTTTTCAATGATGATTTTTCATGTTCTATAACTGGCCACTGAGTGCCAATAATTAATGTCACTAAATGAATTATGTTATTAATTATGCCATTAATTAGCTCCTGTTTTCAATGATGACTTTTCATACCTGGCCAATGAGTGCCAATAATTTGTATAACGCAATGTATTATGTTAATGCTAGGGCAATAATTGACTCTTTTTTTTTCAATGAAGACTTCTGATGAACATTATTCTGTCATACTAAATATGCTTTGTAACTGGCCAAAGACTGCCGCTGTTTGTTGTAATACGATTACCCATGATGCCAATAATTTAATTTTATGAACATTATTCTGTAATACTAAATACATGGTACAGAAATGTTCAATAACTAGGCTATGAACGCCGCAAACTACTAATGTAATTCCTAATGAAGACTAGTATGTGACGTAATGTCCTTCACCTTCTGACCTCACTACCCTGAATTACTGCAATATCCATTTGTCCTGTACATCCTCCTGATCATGGAGCACTATATTTGGTTTTTGCACTAATTCTGCCGTGGTGTGCCTTGTAAGAGCGTGGTGTTGACACGACATGCTGTCCACCACCGTGAGCGATGGAGACGTTATTATGGTCCAACTGTTTGGTGTACCTGATGTACCGCCAAAACGATAACATGGAAGATTACTACGACATTTCAGTGTCTTATCTACGCTGATAAATACTAATGGAAAAAGAACTTCAAATTGTGTCATTAGGTGTTGTACTTCTGTGGAAAGATATGGACTTTCAGAGCAGCTATGTGCAGTCTAAAGTGCTACAACCATGATGCAATCCTTCCCTTTCCTATCCTAATTCTTGTCACATAGTGAAGATCATTTTTTGCTAACATCATTTATGTTCATGACCTATACATTTTTTTGATTTGATGGTATGTTCTAAACTACAGTACATGTGCACTTATGTCATGTGTTAATATGCTTTCTACTGAACTTCAGTGCCTGTGCACTTTTCTCATTTTTCAATATGATTTGTACTCATTCTGTATACATTTTGTGATTTCCTGATATGTTCAATACTTCCGTTCGTATGCACTTATGTCATTTGTTACTTATTGTATATACATTTCCTCATTTGCTGATATGTTTTGAACTGCAGTGCATGTGCACTTATGTCACTTGTCGACATGATTTTTTTTGCCATTATGTTTATTTGTTGTGAAAATGCTAGACATTTTTCGATTTGTTCTGAAGTACAGTATATGTGCACTCTTGTCTTTTATATTGTATATACATTTTCTGATTTGCTGATACGCTCTGTACTCATTGCATACATTTTTTGTCATTGTCTAATGTTTTGTACTCGGTGCATGTGCACCACATTTAATTCATGTACTATATCTGTATATATGCTGTAACTGTAACGTTAATTAGTTAAAAAAAAAATTTCTTGCGATGGCAAGTCCAAATGACTCACCATCGCTGCCAAATTTTTGCCCCCCCAGTGGAGGGTTATGAAACACGTATGTTGTGTGGCGGCGATGGCGAGGCATTGCAGAGTCTCTGACCAGAGAGCTATTTGTCGTTCCTAGTCTGCGCTTGACCGCGCGAGAGTTGCGAGCAGTAGTCTGTGAGTAGTCTGTCAGTAGCAGTCGAGTGAGTTGTCTGTCGGTAGCAGTAGGCCAGTGCAGTCTTAGTGGTCTCATACGGTCGCGAGGGAGTCGCGAGCGGGACGCAGTCGCAGGCGTCGACATGGGTCTCTGGTCAAGATGCTGAATGAGGTATATTGTTAATTAAGGTAACCAAGCTGCATTGCGCACATCAGATAATGTAAAGTTTATTTATTGTAATTAATTTTCAACAAGTGCCCCAATAATAATTTTGATTTCAAAGCAATTTTTTTTACAAAAGAACTATTTAATTGAACGAACGATTTCCTTCCATTTCCTTTAAAGAAAAGTTTCAGTTAAATTTCAAAAAAAAAGTATTACTTGCTATGCATTTCCTCCAAGCCGTGGCCAACAATAAGAGCAGAAATTTGACATGCAGTTTCAATGAGGTAAGAAATTAATTCTCATTTTTTTGCACAGGGCCAAAGACCGATATTTCGGTTTAATTGAGTTTACATTGTCACTGAAGTCTCATTAACATTGAATTGCTTTTCATTATTTTTCGTGAGAGCTTACACCTGGGTCAGATTGCGATTTTCACATTTTTATTGTCTTTGTCAGTAGATTTAATTGCAGGGAGGTTACGCTTGGCTCCCATTTATTATGTTATTGTCTTTCAAAATTTCTGTGGGGAGCTTACCAGGTGTATACTTTAAAGTATAGGCAGGTTCTAATAGAACAGAAATTAGTTTTCTTCTGAAATCATGAAGACATACAGTATAACAGGACGCAGAGATAACTTCGACCGGCCGAAGTGGCCGTGCGGTTCTACGCGCTGCAGTCTGGAACCGCGAGAGCGCTACGGTCGCAGGTTCGAATCCTGCCTCGGGCATGGATGTGTGTGATGTCCTTAGGTTAGTTAGGTTTCACTAGTTCTAAGTTCTAGGGGACTAATGACCTCAGAAGTTGAGTCCCATAGTGCTCAGAGTCATTTGAACCATTTTAGATAACTTCGATACCTACTATGTTCCTGAAGATTTGCATATACTTGAAGAACATGGTCTAGAAAATATTTCCACGATAGTTAAATATTTCCACGAAAGTTGCTTGATGAACAATGCGATTTCCGTAACATTCAAACTTTTACGACTGCCCCCTTGTTTTTTCATTCCTTTCTTTTCTTTTTGTTTTTGTGCTTCATTTTTGTCCGTGTTCGTAGTTGTCTAAGAATAGTCTACATTTAACAGTTGTTTCATTCTGATTGTACAGTGAACAGTTGCGACCGCCAGCTAGCAACTCAGTACTCGGGAGCCATCGGCCTTTCCTCTTTGAATACATCGTTTCTCTGCAGATTACCGATGTTAAGCACAGTCGGGCGTGGTCGTACTTGGGTGGGTAACCGCCTGCTGTCAGCTTTTCCTTCGCCTTTGGGGCAGAGGTGAGGAAGGGTGAGGGGGAGGGTTACCGATCACCGGACGGTGACCCTCTTGTGCTATTCGTGAGGAGTAGTTACA
This sequence comes from Schistocerca americana, assembly GCF_021461395.2. Classification (NCBI taxonomy): domain Eukaryota; kingdom Metazoa; phylum Arthropoda; class Insecta; order Orthoptera; family Acrididae; genus Schistocerca; species Schistocerca americana. Next base: position 146,824,089 of record NC_060124.1, read on the forward strand.
GCCGACCTCTCACAGGACATGAGAAAAACACGTGGGCTAGGAGCTGGCGACGTTCCTGTATGGAACTGCACGTTCCGTTACACTGCGGAGCGAGAAATAAAGAATCTGTTGTTTTAGATTTGTGCATCGTGGAGAGCAACGTGGCCATTGAGAGGCGACATCGTTTTACATAACAGACATCGTATTTGTTGGGTTTCTTCCTCATAGAGTACGTGGTGCGAATAACAGCTGTTTCAAAGCGTTAGCAAATTGAGAATCTCTCAAAAACACCCTGCTTTAGCTCTACGATTCGGCATAATAAAATGACAGAAAACTACGTATCGGAAGGTAAAGGCTTCCTGTAATTGATGTTGTTAGTGTTATAACTTGGGTGCTACAAAACTATTCCGTTTTGGTATTACGGCACAATGATGATCTTTCAAAAGTGCGGCTTTTTGGCACAATTTGCACATTAAATATCAAATAACGTCATTCGTAGATATAGTCTGTAGACAGTACATGTAACATTAGGATGCTCGGGACTTATATCGAAAGTGCAGCGCAGCGTTATGAGCCATAAAGATAGAGGAAGCAGATTTGAGTCTCTCTACAAAATTTATATTTTTCTCCTTTTCTTTTCTAAAAGATACTGGGTCTTTCCTATTCGTTTAACAGAAGTGTTATCTCAAAAGTCAGTGGTATTTATTATAGATGACGTACTTGCTGCAATTCTTGTTGTAAAGGCCAACAACTGGAATGTTTTCCCAGTGGCCAGAAATCTTAACGTGACTGCCAGTCTATGTATGAAAGTAAACTCAAGTTACACACTGGAAGTTTTTGCTAAGCTGAAACTCCCTGTAAAACAAGTATATATATATATATATATATATATATATATATATATATATATATATATATATATATATATATGGGCTTACGGACTGGCTCATGTTTGTATCTTGCCGCTAAATATCTTTTTCAATGATCGTGGGCAGCTCGGAAAAAATCTCTCTTCCCATTCCAAAAGAAATTTCGAAACGGATCTCGATTATGAAATTAATATAAAGAAATACCTGTACGTTATTTCAGAGTGCAATGCGACATCGAGAACGTGGTTATTGTGCATGCGAAAACGACCTATATCTTCACTATACTCATTTTAAAACCGAATGTGAGATGTAGATTCAGTGAAGGAATGATTTCTACTTGCATATATCTCAGATGGTTTTGCAGCATTATGTAATCCTCCTCTACCAGTAATTCGCTGTTCAAACCGTCGACGTGTCTAGAATTTCCTGCGCTCTCCTTCGAAAATCGCTGAAAGAGTTAACGCAGACGCGCATCCATTTTTGTAACAAAACTGCGTGGTTTGGGAACTAAATAAAGACGAGAACGGCTGCTAAAGAGCGCTGAGAGCGTAAACCATTTTAACCAGCTCCTTCCCTGTACCGACATCGTTTCTTGAAGTCGGATGTCCACTCGGCAGCCGTGTAAACGTCAGCCGCATCCTCCCGTGTGAGCACGACTTGCGCCATGTACCGGCACCGGGTTTCGCCCTCTCTCTTCCCTCACCACTGTCCAACACAAACATGACACCACACCACAAAAACTCAATAGTCCTCTACACTTATCAGATACACATAAACACACAAGTCACATACCTACGAAGCAAATGCCCCTTTGTGCTCAATGGACAGAAATCTATCCAATCAGGCTCCTGAACCTGCTCTTCCGGGACTTCCAGCCACCAATGGTACGTGTCTTTATTCTTCACTACTCATGGATCGCCTCTGCAGACGGACACCTTTTTTTGCTTCTAGTGAGCGTCTAGCTTGTCTGCACTGTTAAACACGTACCTTTTTTTTTTTTGCTAATTTTGTCTTGGAGAAGGCTTTCTCTCACAGTCAGGTTTATATAGCTTATATTTTTATTGCCTTGTAGGGTTTGCCAAGAATGTACTATTATGTATTTTAACGTATTTTTTAGATCTAATTCCAGATTCTCATGAAAGGCGTCTTTGTAGGGGAGTGCGCATGTAAACAGTAGTAACTCTCAAACACATGTCTGCTGGTAGTTGTAACGTGCGGGCGGTTCGTACTAGGAACATGCTAAAATGCTTTTGAGGAACGAATTCTACGAATCCGAGGAAGAGTGGATACCTACGACTCAGTTAAAGATCCTGAACGCAAATGAGCTTCGAAACTTGTTGCTATTCAGGTACAGCTTACTAATTATCTAAGCAAGTAGACAGTGTTGTGTCCCTTGCTATTTTTTACTAGAAACTGTGTGACAATGTGACGGCAAGGGGTGTTACGGGAAATTTTTGATACCGAAGATTACCTTTTGAAGATGCTATACTACGTAATTTCAAATTTTAGTAATGTAGATCTTAGTATCATAGACTGAAAAAATTTAGATTTTTTAAACTTTTCCTTTCGAGATGTTTCACATTAATGTTCCGTAAACAGTGGTAAATCAATGGTAACTCATGTTAAGTGCACTCAGTTTGCAAGTAAACAGTGTTAAGCACCCACTGATGTAGTTTTAACAACAAAATTTTGGGTAGAATTTACAGATTTTTAAAATATGTCGTCATTTTAGAAATACAGGGTGTTCCAAAATGATATATACACTCTTTGAAACTGAACATCTCTTTCATGAATGGGGTTAGAAATACAATTTTAGTGTTGTTAGGTGCCTCATGGTCCGATTTAAGGTGGCAAATATTCAAACTGGTGTCCGTCCATCGCAATATACTATTGACAACGACTTGCGACTGAGCGACATGCCAACTTATTGTTTCGAAAGAAAGAGCATCACAGTCTTGCTCGATTTTCTCTCTAACATCATCCAGTGTGCGTGGTCTCGCAGCGTAAACTGTTTTCTTGAGAGTACCCCACAAAAACAAGTCTAGAGGAGTTAAATCTGGAGATCGAGCGTGATACTTCAAACTCCCTTTTGGTCCTATCCGTCTGGCAGGGAATGTACGGTTGAGAAATGCCCTCACATCCAGGTGAAAGGTGGCGCCCCATCCTGTTGAAAGTAATAATCTTCATTCCCAAACACAACGCTAAGGCCAGGAGTTATCATTTCCAAGTACGAGTCTCCTTTGACAGTGTTGTAAAAGAAGTACGGCCCGATTAACCCTCTCGAAGACAGACCACTCCAGATTGTTACTCCTGGTTGATTAACATGCATTTGCTCGGTTACATATGGATCCTCCTTGGCCCAGTACACGCAATTATGGTGGTTAATTGTTCCATCAAGTTTAAACGTTGCTTCATCTGATCAAAGAATTCGATTGTGGAAACGTTGCTCTTCTTCACACCTGTTAATGAACTCCTCGCAAAATTCGCTTTGTCTATCAGGATCATCCTCGTTAAGAGCGTGGAGGAGTCTTAGAATGTAAGACTTAAAGTTCTGAGGCCGCAAAATTCTATGAAGACTGCTTCTGCAGATCCCAGCCTCAAGAGAGCATTGCCGCACAGATTTCTTCGGGGATCTCGTGTGTGCCTGGATGACTGCATCAACACTTTCATTTTCTGTTGAACTTCTCTTTCATCAGCTATGTCCCTTCTCCATATCGTACACCGTTCCTTCGACTGCAAACTTATCTCTGATTCTTGTAATTGTTACACTTGTCAGTGGTGGTGTTCCAAATTCAACTCTCCAATGTCACTCATATTCTCTGTTTTCCATCAGCACTTTAGCACCGATTTCCGTTGTTAAAACGATAACGTCATTTTTGCTGACAATGCTGAACCAAAAGAAACCATTCTTATGTTTTTCACTGCCTTCTAAGTTATTACCCATAAAAATTGTGTTTCTGTTGCCTTCAATCAAATAGATATTCTGTTTCAAAAAGTGTATACATTTTTTTTTGGGACACCCTGTATTTAAAAACAGTGTCTTGTCTGAATAAACCATGGATGTATTCTAAATATCTTATTTATGAAGTTTTATGGAAACTTTACTGTACAGTTTCTAAAAGAGCCAACTTGTTCGTTACCATAGTCTGAAGCCAAGGTCTTCATACCTTTTCAGCTGACGGGTTACTACGCAACTATTAAAGATGGTGCAGCTGTGAACAGAAATTAGTCTGATTTGCAATTTAACATCCTAGAATTTTACTATGCCCATGTTCTATTTCCTTTCTGTATAGATTTCCTAGGGAACCAAACCCGGTAACGAAATTACGCGGGATCGGAACAGGAAAAACACAAAAAACTTTCGTCCACGATTATCCCTGTGTTCTTTTCTGGCAGTATGCCTCGACCGTGTGAGGTGATGTTTAGTAGCCACAGTACAAGTCGGAAGCTGTCAGACGCAGCCAGGAGAACGCAGGTACTGCAGATGTGGTGGCTGTATTCGCGCAGACGCTGATGAGTCCTAAGTAACGGTAACAGCATCCTTGGCTGGGGCGAGCTCGTCCGTTAGCACGTCAACACATGCGAGCCCTTGTCTTTCGGGTCGAACGATCGGTGGCCTTGAACGGCCATTACCTGCACTTAGCGCCAGAGCGAGATGCAGTCCGCAACTCTGCGTCTCGCAGACTCTTCGCCTCCTACGAAAGCTACATCTCTGTCTGGTCTTCGTAGCTTTCGAAGCTCTGAGGAAATCGAGGAAGTTAGTTCGTAAGTTAAAGCCATGTTATAAGAATGAAGTACAAAGAAAGTCGTCTTCAGATTAAAAAGGTGCAAGGCACGGGTGCATTCCCTAGCCCCTATTCTTCAGTGTACACACCGAAGTACCAAACGGAAGAAGGAAGGAATATTACGGTTTAACTTTGTAACGGGACATCCTCCTCTAGCATTACTATTACTCAGCCATAGTTGTCGATACCAGTATTATTATTTTCGAATTTTGGACAGGTTAATATCATCTCAATTGCTTTTTTGAAAACTTTCATATAATTTTATACGAAGTATGCTATATTTCGAGCTAAAATTTATGAAAAGGAACTACTTCATAAAATGTTTTTGTTTCGACGCTATAATCGATGAATAATAGTTCTGAAGGTACTGTTAAAATTTAGAAAGATCTGAAATTACGAATTATTTGCACACTTAAAATTTCTATTATTAATTACGCAACCCTTTACAGTCTACTATGTTTATTTCTGGATTCATTTATGAAATAATAATCGAAATCACTAATATAACGAAATCATACAATGAAGGCTTTCACGACCGAATGTTTCAGGTGCTGACAACTGTTCCGGGTTGTATGGCCGTGGTCCATGGAACTCTTCACTCCCTGACGTTTCATCCAAGGCTACGTTGGACATCTTCGGAGGTGCTCCTGGTTGTGCTGAGTCTTGCCGAAACCAGAAGTACCTCCGGAGATGTCCAACGTAGCCTTGGACGAAACATCGGGGATTGAAGAACTCCATGGATCACGGGCATACAACCCGGAAGAATTTTCAGCAAATGTAACGAAAACTAGTAGGAAGTCATTTTTTTAAGAAAAATTGTAAACCCTGTGGAATATTGTATCTCCGCAGAGTGAGAGAGTCGTAAGCTTACCTCTGATGTAATCGGATGTATTTTTGTATAAGAGGTACGAACAATGTAATTTCGGCTTTGTTAATGTGAAAAATCAAGATACTGCATGATATACCAAAACGTGAGGAAGACAGTGGAAAATATATTTACATAAAAATTCTACAATCTTCCAATTTACGTAGTTGAAACCAACCGTGAGGACCTGATGTTAGATTTTGAGCTTCAAGAATCAGACGCCTAGACAAGAAGAACTGGAGCCATCTCACCATGGCAAGCTAAGTAAACTTGAAAGTTTATTGTAATCTTCGCTCCTCTCAAATCTTCATAAAAGACTTTGCTTACTAATTACTTGGAGGGGGCATTGTTTAATGTGGACAACAGATGGAAGGAGGAAGGAGGGGGAGGGGGGTTAGATTACAACGTATCGAGGTCATTAGAGACGGGGTTCAAGCTCGAATTGCTTTAAGCAAATCAGCAGTGCCTTTCAAAGGAACCATCCCTGCATTTGCCTGGAGCAATTTAGGGAAGTCACGGTAAACCTAAAACTGGATGGCCAGACACGGATTTGGACCATTTTTCTTCCGAATGCGAGAGCAAACCACTGCGCCACATCACTGTGTAAGAACCAAAAGAAACTTTCAAGAATGGGATTAAAGCTCGTGGTGAGAGGATATCAAACATAAGATTAGGTGATGACATTGCCATCCTCATTCAAAGTGGGGAAAATGTCAGGAACTATTGAATGAGGAAAGAATTTTTACTTACAAGAGGAAAAAGAAGAAAGTAGTGAGGAGTAATAGGAATAAAAGTAGTGATAAAACTTAACATGAGAATTGAGGACAACGAAATAGAATAAGAAATTAAGCTCTCTTGGAAGCGAAGCAAGGTATGACGGACGAAGCAAGGACGACATAAAGAGCAAACTACGACAAGCAAGGAGGGCGTATTAACCGAAGGAAGTCAACTAGTATGAAACGTTTCTTTAAATCTGAGTAAGAAGTTTCTGAGAAAGTACTTTTGGAGCACGAAATTTACTGGTAAAAACAGAACAGAAGAGAACAGAATTGTTTGAGACGTGGCGATGTAGAAGAACGTTGACTCTTAAGGAATGACAAGATTTTTCGCAGAATCGGCTAGGAAATTCATGTGCGGAAAATATGACCAATAGGAATGAACATAATGTGTTAAGACATTAGGGAATAACTTCCATTGTGCTGTAAAGGGAAGTAACTATATGGGGTGGCAGAGATTGGAATTATCACACAAATAGCTGAGGACATTGGGTGTAAGTACTGTCATGAAACGAAGAGATTCGTGCGGGAGAGGTATGATTTTAACCAACATGGTTGGGGTGTCAGCTATCTTACTTGTGGTAACTACTTATAAAGAAACAGTAACGATCGCAAAATATTTATTTAAAATGACCGGTTTCAGTTGATTGCACCGTTTGCTGGGGCTGGCGATGTGGTGAGCAGTTACATGTTGTCACGATAACTGCTCAGGACCTTAGCAGCTCCAGAAAATGCTGCAATCAATCTGAAGTGGTCTGCTATATGTGCCGTAACGTATTCTAAATAAATGATATTTTGCGACCGTTACAGTTTCCACGTAACTAATACGAGAGGTAGTGTTGGCGGACCGCATCCAACCAGTCAAATGACATATGCTGTGAATGTACAAATAACTAAAGGTTGCCAGCTTTCAACGACGTGATGCGAAAGGCGACACTAGTACCCTCTACTTTTTCCTCTGAAAAAAGAATTTATTATACACATTACACGTAAAAAAGATACTGATGATTGTTTCACAAGCTCACAACTACTATTCGTTTAGAAAATGAATTCATCCGCACTTGCAGTTGCTTCTGCACGACGCGTCATTGACAGCAGAAGATTCTAGATTTACTGAGAGTCAACTGTTTGTAGATGGACATAGGCAGTAATGCCTGGCGGACGAACTCACTGCAGTTTCATTTGGTGACATCTCGGATGATTGGAGACGATGAAACCATTTTTAGTACAAGCTTGTTTCGGTTCCTGCGACTAACGCGCACAGCACTTGTTAATACAAGGAAATAGCCACAGAAAAATTATTAGTTTACAAAATAAAAAAAAGAGTGAAGGAGCTGGGGCAACATGAGCGAGTAAAGCTGATGGTGGAATAATAATACAAGAAATTCCGTAAGTTATGAAGTCGTAATCAGCACCGCAACAAACAGTCCTGTTAGTAGTTCGAAGTCCAGGCCGGTAGAAGGCAGCCAGGTTTCAGTAGTGCTTCTCGATGATGATGTGTACAATCTTCTCTCGTCGAACTACGAGGTGGTGGACGCTAAAAAGACGTTTTAGCCTGTTAGGTTCTGGGACCGGGCAAGTCCACAGGTGTACCGCTTATCGTGAGTTGCCGAACGACGCAACCTCTTTTTCTCAATACCGTCGATATTTTTCTCTGCGGAATCGACGTAGATATCATGGCGAGACACAAGACCGTTTACACCCGATGCTTACAAAGCGTGTCGGCTACAATTTGAATTACATTAAGGTGCTCTTCACATCAATACGGTTGTTACTAATATATATACACAGTGCCTTTCATAATTCCTATTCCAGGCTTCTATGGGTTATAGAAGGAACTTAAAAGAAAAAAGTAGTGATAAGGATAACTACCTTCAAAAAAAAATACCGTTTGAAGATCTGATCGCTTTCAAATGTCACGTTTTATGGTACGCACACACCGGAGGTAGTAGTCCTGATCTGTGTGCTCTAAGAGGAACTCGTGGCATGGGCAATGTTTCGAGGACTCGTCGACGGGTTGTCTTCTACGTGATGAAGGACATCGTCATCGAACTCGAGAAGCCAGCAGTCACACCTGCTAGTTGCGAACGAATCACTTTCGCGCAGCCGCCGTTGCAGTCGGGTGAAAATGACATGTGATGTCTTTATTGCAACAGGAACTGATGACGGCTCCGTCCTCCCAGTGTGAGTGCGTACCGTGAATCAGGAGACTGGAGAGTGACCCGAGTTGCGTACCGTGAATCAGGAGACTGGAGGGTGACTCGAGTTTCAAACTTGCTTTATGTTCAAACGGTACTTTTCCGGACACGGCTTCCTCATTAAAACTTTCTTTTAAGTTTCCTTCACATCCTCTAGAAGCTTGTAATAGGAACTGTGAAACACTGTACACAGACTGTCTCAGGTGGAATGCTCAGTACTCAGGGACATGAAAAGAACGATCATTCGAAGTGAAAAAGTCTACGAAACACGGGCTCTAAAGTGAATACATTAAGAGTTAGAAGCACTTTTTCAGCATCCATACTTCGAAACAGATCCCTTGTGCTGCAAGCTCTTTGCTTTCCATATTTTGAGGTGTGAAAATCATACAAATTATCTTTCAGCTGATGGTACAACCTCTTTTATAGAAGATATGTCGATGAAATACTGATTCTTTTTCAAAAGGCCAACAAGCGGATGCTAATGCCCTCTTTTCCTATGAAGCCATGGATCAGTAGGGTGTGCTCAATTACTTAGATTTATCCGTGCAATTGGTTAATAATAAGGTATGTTTCGAAATTTATAGGAAAGCTACTACCAACTCTTTACTGATTCATATTATATCATCCCACCCAAGTCAGCATAAGTTAAAGTTTTTTAGGTCGGCGATTGCTGGAATGTTTGAAGCCCCCTCACCTTGGAATCTATTGAAAAACAAATTAGTAACCTTTAGAATACAACACACGAAAATGGTTTTAGTGCGTCTTTGGTTCGTCGTTTATACAATGAATACCTGTAACGAGTGTAGCTGAAGGCCACGAGGTCACAACCACAAACTGTTGGCGCTGTTGTGCTTCTAGCTAGCCCCTTTTTGGGCCCCTTCTGTTATGACTTGGCCAAACCGTTTAGGAATAGTAGCGTACAAATTGTGTTCTCTAGAAATATGGGAACACAGTTCCTGCTTCCACACGATGAGAACCGTAAGTCTTCCCCTTCTAGAGATCGGGAGTGTATAAAATTGTCTTGATTATGACGCACACCGTATCGGCTAAACGGCGAGGTCCTTTATAGCCTGTTTCAATGAGCAACTTTTAATAACAAAAAAATGGAAACTTAAAAAAATATTTTCCTTTCTATCAACATTTTAAAACTTCTCACCATCGCCTTGTATCCATAAATGATCTCGATATTTTGTATGTTGCACACAAAGGCAAGATGATGAACATTTCTAGAAGAGTTTGAAATTTAGAAACGAGATATTTTAAAAGCCCACGTCTGTTCAACGAACAACCGTCCTTTCATAATCAGTGTTATTTCGAGGCTATGATATTACTTGTTAAATAAATGTCTACGCACACGTGGCTTTGGTTTATACATTGATATTACTTAGTTGTACTTCCTTGTTTTTATCTTATATAGTGGATCTAAGTTCATCATTAATCTGTAAACATATTCTCCGTTTTCCCGTCTGGCGCTGTCTGTCACTTTGATTCATAACCCTGTAGGAGGGGCCATAAACGTGTGCCATAAGGACGCTTCATACAAGTGGCCTACGTTGTAAACGTGCCCTGCGTTGTGTTAAGATCGAGTGCGCGTAAACATAGGTAACTTGTGACTCTTGTACGACTTTATTCGTTATATTACTCTCATAACCTGTGAGCCAAGGTCTTCTAGTTCTCAACATTTGTTCCCTTATCTCCTCACTTATTTACGTGTTTTCTTATGTTTGTTCCACTTGCCGCTTCTCACCTTGAAACATATTCTTATTTATTTCAGTTGATTGATATGTCCTGTATATACTTCATTGGATGACGTACCGTTTTTGGTGAATGCGGGACTTTCTGTACACTTGACAGTGGCCATCAAGTGGTTTTACCCGGTGAGTTTGTCTTTCCACAATTCAGCTCGTGGTTTCCCAGTTTTATTTAACTGACAATGTGGGTTTATAGCTAATTCCTGGCTCATAAATTTGTACTGTGGAAACTTCTTTCTCCCCCAGGTATATAATGATGCTCCTGTGAGAGTGAACCGCCTCACAAATTAAATAAATAAACTACCACTTTGCAAAAAAGACTGCGAATTCTTTCTTACCTATTTTGAAACCAGTGAGCACGGGCTCTAAACAGCATACTTAAGATGTATGAACACTTCTTCATCTTCGCTACTGTGAAACACGTCTCTTCTGCTGAAGAGGTTCTCATAGCTCTTAAGGCTGCATTTCTGTGCCCATGTTTACTGGACTGTTTTCGCTTTGAACGATCGTTCTTTTCATATCCCCGAGTAGTTACAATTCCTCCAAGGACACTCTGTACAAAACGACCGATTGTAACTGATTTACTAATGTGAGCGTTAATCAGAACACGAGACATTGCATTACTGGTGATATCCCTGATCAAGGCGATGAGATGATTGTCATAATCTGTTTTCACATTCTGTGTATGTGTAGTTCCGACTTATTTGACCGAAACCTTTTTGAAATCTGAAATCAGTAACACTCCCGTTCTTTTACTTGCAGTGTTTGTACATATGTCTCGGAGTTGACTGGCAATCGTTATAATACTTCACCCTGGAAATGCGTTGTGTTTATAACTTCCCTACCCCGTCTTCAAAATTTTGCTTCAAAATATTTATTTCTCTTGGTACAATTTTGAAATCACTGTTCAGTATGTAACAGGCTGAAATTCTTTAAATTGTTACTATTCCCTTTCTTTGGTATGAGTATTACGAAGCCATCCTTGGCTTCATTGGATATCTTGTCATTGTTCTACATTTCATTTGCCGTTTCAAGAAATGCTTGCCGGAAAATGTCCAAATATTGCAGATAGCAATGAGGCCGTCATGACTCGAGGATTTTCGTTTGGCGGACTATTTGATTAAAGTTTTAATCTAATGGAAAATTGTTTTTGACTCATTAGTTTTCTGACTGGTTTGATGCGATCCGCCACGAATTCCTATGCTCAGCTAACTTCTTCATCTCAGAGTAGCATTTGCAGCCTACGTACTCAATTATCTGCAGGGTGTATTCCAATCTCTGTCTTCCTCTACAGTTTTTGCCCTCAATACCTAAGTACCACGGAAGTCATTCCCTCATGTCTTAATAGACGTCCTATTATCCTGTCCCTTCTCCTTGTCAGCGTTTTCCACGTATTCCTTTCCTCTCCGATTCTGCGCAGATCCTCGTCATTCCTTATCTTATCAGTCCACCCAATTTGAGCATTCGTCTGCAGCATCACATGTCGAAGGCTTCGATTTTATTCTGTTCCAGTTTTTCTACAGTCCATGTTTCACTACCGTACAACGCTGTGCTGCAATGTAATTCTCAGAAATTTATTCCTCAAATTAAGGCCTATGTTTGATACTACTAGACTTCTCTGGGCCTGAGATGCCCTTTTTGTGAACGATAATCCAATTTTGATGTCCTCCTTGCTCTGTCTGTCATTGGTTATTTTGCTGCCTAGGTAGTAGATTTCCTTAACTTCATCTATTTCGTGATCATCAATCCTGATGTTAAGTTCCTCGCTGTTCTCATTTCTGCTGCTTGTCATTACTTTCGTCTTTTTTTTTTATTTACTCTCAAATACTGTAATCATTTAGACTGTTCGTTCCATTCAACGTATCATGTAATTCTTCTTCACTTTCGCTCAGGATAGCAGTGTCATCAGTGAATCGTATCATTTACATACTTTCACCTTGAATTTTAATTCCACTCCTGAACCTTTCTTTATTTCCATCATTGCTTCTTCGATGTACAGATTGAGCAGTAGTGGCGAAAGACTACGTCCCTATCTTACCCCCTATGTAATCTGAGCACTTCGTTCTGCGTCCGGCCATCCTGATTTAGGTTTTCCGTGATTTCCCTAAATCGCTTCAGGCAAATGCCGAGATGATTCCTTTGAAAGGGCATTATCATTCCCTAATCTGAGATTGTGCTCCGTCTCTAATGACTTTGTTGCGAAGGAACGTTAAACGCAAATCTAAACCTCCTCCGTTCTTGGTCGTCCACTCTTATTATTCCCTCTTGACTCTTGTGGGTGTTGCCTATTATCCGTCTCTCCCTATAGCTTACTCCAATTTTTTTTCAGAATTTCAAACAACGTGCACCATTTTACATAGTCGAACGCTTTTTCCACGTCGGCAAATCTTATGAATGTGTCTTCACTTTTCTTTAGTCTTGGTTCCATTATCCACCGCAACGTCATAACTGCCTCTCTGGTGCCTTTACCTCTTCTGAAGCCAGACTGATGGTCATCTTACACATCCTCAATTTTCTTTTCCATTCTTCTGTATATTATTCTTCTCAGCAACATTGATGCAAGAGCTGTTGGTTCAAATGGCTCTGAGCACTATGCGACTTAACTTCTAAGGTCATCAGTCGCCTAGAACTTAGAACTACTTAAACCTAACTAACCTAAGCACATCACACACATCCATGCCCGAGGCAGGATTCGAACCTGCGACCGTATCGGTCGCTCGCTCCAGACTGTAGCGCGTAGAATCGCACAGCCACTCCGACCGGCCAAGAGCTGTTGATTGCGCGATAATTCTCGCACTTGTCAACCCTTTCAGCCTTCTCAATTGAGTGGATGATATTTTTCCGAAACTCAGATGGTATGTCGCCAGACTCACACATTCTGAACACCTACGCGAATAGTCGTTTTGTTGCTATTTCCCCAACGATTTTAGAAATTTTGATGGAATGTTATTAGTGCCTTTTGCCTCTCCTCTGTATTTAACAGTGGAATTACCGTACACAGCGTCCAAAGATTTATAGTTTCGTCCTCCGATAAGCGGTGCTTTTTGATCTCAAGGGCGGAGTGACAGAGTGTTCCATTCACTTTCTGCTTCATATAAACACCATTACAGTACTGACACATATGGAATATAATTGCTCTCTGATTCATTAGTTTGTTTTCCTGCTGTGTGTATGGCGACAGTTGTTATTGATTTGCGTCGGTTTTCCAATCTTGGAATGTGGAATAGCGACACGAGCCCACCACGTTTCGCAATGAGATTTTATCGAATTTAGTTGATAGTACCTTCCAGTTTCTCATATCCATGTAATTTTTGCTTTGTATCTTCTGCTGTTATGGCACGTATCATTAGAATGAACATTACGGCTCTCGTAAGGATCACATAAGCAGACAAGCTGGTATTCTGTACATTACCTGATGGAAAGTACCCGGACACCTAATAGCGGACATTAATACGGCGTATGTCCAGCCTTCAACTTTTTGTTGACTTGAACACTGCTGGGGAACTTTGAGTGAGGTGTCAAAATGTCTGTGGAAGAATGACAGTCCATTCTCCCTCAAAACTCGAAATCAAAGAAGATAGTGATGTGAGACTGTGAGGTCTGGAGAAAAACCGACATTACAACTCTTCCCAAAATGGGACTGTAGGTACGACAGTCCATTTTAGGTATGTTATTATCCACAAACCATTGCCTTACAGACGCTGCTCTATGACGTTGCGTTGTAATGCTGAAACAGTCATTGTCTCCGAAGAGGTCCTCTACTGTACCCACATACAAAGCTTTAAAATGTTTTTATATCCTTCCGCATTTAGCGCTTTCTTAAGAACAATAAGAGGATCACACGCTGATAACGGAAAACACCTGCAAGGAACATGTCCTTACCACCTGCTCCGTACTTGAACGTTGGCAAAACCCTTCCAGCGAATTGTCACAGGTGTCCAGTAGCCCAGTCAATGGCGTCGCTCTTCACACAAACTCAAGCGTCGCTTAGCCTGGGATAGAGGTGTGTGTGGCTTATGAGGAACAGCTCGATCATTGTACCCCATTACTTTCACTTCCTTTTAACTCCCTACGCGCAGTGGTTGTGTTAGCTGGACTGATGATGGTACTTTGGATCTCATGAGTGCTTCCTTACGCAGATTTCTTGCGATTTATTACAACCACTCTTCGCAGTACTTGACTCTCCTTGTCCGTCACGGCATCAAGTCTGGCTGGTTTTAGTTTAATTGTGGTTCTTTCTCCGAGTTTCCATTTCGCAATCACATCACGAACAGTCGCCTTTAGAAGTTTAGAAGGGTTAAATGTCCCTGATCGATTTGTTACTAAAATAGCATCCAGTGACTAGTCCTAGTTCGAAGTCACTGAGCTTCCCTGGTCGGTCTGTTTTATTTTTACTGCTTCTCTACCGAGAACAGAATACTAATATTACTCCCAAAGTTTTGAAAGCAATATATGAAGACTTTCCGACTGGCTTGCTAGGCCTAACGCAAGAAAGGATTTTCTGTTGGGGTTGTCTCCCTTAGCCTTTGGAGTTTCTCTTCCACAAAAAGGCAGTGGTTCCCTTCTCATTTAATCCCCTGTAAGGAGTGTTGCCTCGTCTGCTAGCTACGCCGTTCCAAAGTCTTCCTTTTCCGCCGTCGCTGCCATTAAGGCAATTTCTACCAAACAATAAAACACCTATGGTGGAGAAACATGGACAATGACAGAAAGGGAGTGGAACAGACTGCAAGCAGAGGAAATGAAATTTCTCAGAGCAGTTAAGGGAAAAACAAGAATGGACAGAGTAAGGATTGTAAAGATTAGAAAGGATCTTACACAAGAAAGTATGAGAGAAGAAATTGAAAAAAAAAAGAGATTAAGATGGTATGGGCATGTTAAGTGGATGCATGGGCAGAGACTCTCCAAAATTATGGAAGAACTAAAGCTCGATGGGAAAAGACCTAGAGGGTGCCCAAGAACACGATGGAAAATGGGAGTGAGAATATCTGTGGAAAGGAGAGGTGTGAATTTGCAGCAAGTGGAGCAAGAAAACTGGTGGGAGGACCGAGCCAAATGCAGAGGACTCGTCAGCACCCAAACCCGGCAGTATCTGGAGCGGGATCCGGATATAGATAGATAGACTCCCGACCTCCTTTTATACTGACTGATCCGTCTCTCATGACATTTAGTGGTCGATTCCGAATCAAAAAGAAGTGTGCAGATATTTTTGATTGGACAGTGTAGTTTGTTTATGCCAGTACTATTTTCGTTTCGTGAAACTAATTAGAATGTTACTTAGTACAGGTATCTTCCTCTGTATCCACAACTGGATGGCACTGTTATAGCAATCTTTACTTCGTAGAAGCAGTTACCAATTTGCGATGCCACGCGGGGTAGCTGTGCGGTCTCAGGCGCCTTGCCACGGTTCGTACGGCTCCTCTCTCGGTCATGGGTGTGGTGCGTGTGTTGTCCTTAGCGTAAGTTAGGAAAAAAAAAATTGGTGAGATTCTATGGGACCAAACTGCTGAGGTCATCGGTCCCTAGGCTTACACACTAATTAAACTAACTTAAACTAACTTAGGCTAAGGACAACACACACACACACACACACACATGCCCAAGGGAGGCGTAAGTTAGGTTAAGTTAGATTAAGTAGTATGTAAACCTAGGGACCGATGATCTCAGCAGTTTGATCCCATAGAACTCACCAAAAACTTAAAAATTTCAATTTTGGATAATCACGTCACCCAGCTCTTTGTCGACTAACAGCCTCGGTAAAAGTCAGAAGGGTTTAGATAGCACTGTTAAGCACAGTATCTCGGAAAGTCAACGGGAACAACGTCGCTGTTTATTATACATGACGCGAGTTATGCGAAGCTGTAAATTCTATCTACGCCACTGCCAGGTTGGGTAATATGGATATACGCGATGCGGCTGCCATATAGTTTCTCACACGCGTCAATGAAATGTCAGATGTGCTATAACTGTCACAGAGCTTCTGTGTCAGTGAGCTATAACTTATGAGGCTTTCACTGCCCTACTCTAGTCACAGAGCTTCTGTCCACAAATAAACCCGCATTTAAAAAGCATGGTTCATGCGAAATTCAGCAAGCACCTTACTCACACGATATCCTGCGAATCATCGATGGAGCGCAACAGGTACATTCCATATTAAAATTAATGTAAAAACAGTCTAGATAGCGATGGTTATTTTATTTAAAATTATCGGTTTCGGCCTAGTCTTAGGCCATCTTCAGAATATCACCACCAGCTGGAGTTGACGATGTCCAGAACAGTCAGCGTATAAGGGGGGTTAAAAAAAAAAGAGTCGGAGGCATAATTACAGAAACCAGTGCCTGTATGTTAAAAGTATTGACCCAGGCTGCTGAGTCACTTGTCCCATTGTGACACAAGGCGATGAATGGCTGTCTCATAAAATTCCCAGGGCTGCGATGTTAACCAGTTCTGCACGTACAGCTGGACGCCGTAGTCAGAGGTGAAGGTTATGCTGATGTTCTCCTTTGACCAAGATGGCTCCCTTCTGATTCAATTCCTGCAGCACGGGACAATAGTGAATGTCCAGCGTTACTCGCAAACCTTGACCACCCTTCGCCAACCGATCAAATCAAAACGACCATGCAGTCTCACCCATGGGGTCATTCTGCTCCACGTCAATGCAAAGCCTCATACGGCCAACACAGTCGCGGCACTCCTGCAGAAATTCCAATGGGAGGTTCACTGCCAGCCTCCATACAGTCCGGACCTCTCTCCTCCCTGTGATTACACCATTTTTGGTCCCCTTAAAAAGGCTCTGAGGGGCAAACGATTCACCTCGGACAACGACGTCCAGCTGTACGTGCGGAACTGGTTAACATCATAGCCCCGGGAATTTAATGAGATAGCCATTCACCGCCTTGCGTCACAGTGAGACAAGAGTCTCGTCAACCAGGGTCAATATTTCTAACATGCAGGTACTGTTTTCTGTAATTATGGCTTCGGCTCGTTTCTTTTTGAACACTCCTTATACTTCAGTCGCTGAAACAGACTCAGGTCTACTAACTGTTCTGGACATTGGTAACTTCAGCTGATGCTGCTATTCTGAAGATGGCCTAAGACTAGGCCGAAACCGGTGATTTTAAATAAAATAACCATCGCAATCTACACTTTTTTTCAATAATTTTACGTAGCTACAAGATCGCTGTTTTCCAAAAATTTTGAGTTTCCATATTCTTACATTTCCGGTAAGAATTTGTAACGGTGCCACACTGCATACTCTTAACGGAAGTCCGAGCGTACGGGGCACTTTGAGATACGTGAGTGGCTCGAAGACTTTTTAAGGAATAGAAACCAGTACGTTGTGCTGCAGAGCGAGCGTTCAGCAGAGACAAAAGTATCGTCGGCAGAGCTCCATGGAAGTATGGTAAGAACGCTGGTGTCGGGTATATACATAAACGATATTAGGCATAGGGTGAGCAGCTGTGTTCGGATACAGTGTTGGTGGTGTGCTGTTTGACGGAGACACTACGATTAAATATCTAGGTGCAACTTTCAAAGCGACATGGAAAGGAACGGACACTTAATGTCGATTGTAGGGGAGGTGAATCGTAGAGTTCGGTTTATTGGGAAAGTTCTAGGGAATTGTAGCTCGTCTACACAGGAAACCGTGTACAAAACTCTTGCGCGTCCAATTCTTGAGTACTGCTCGGGTAGTTTGGATACCTATCAGGTTGGATTAAAGGAAGACTTCGAAGCAACTCAGAGGTATCCTGCTACATTTGTTACCGGTTGGTTCGATCAATAGTCGAATATTACGGAAATGCTGCTGCGTGAACTCAGATGGGTTTTTCTGCTCGGAGGAAGACGTTCGCAAAAACTATTGAGAAAGTTTAGAGAACTGGCATTTGCGACAGACTGCTGAACGATTCTTCTTCCACCAACATACATCTCGCATTTTGTAACGTGAAGAGAAGATTAGACAAATCAGGGCACGTGCGCTCCATTTTAGAGTGGAACAGAAAAGAAAATAACTAGCAATAATACAATGTGCCCTTCGCGATGAACAATATGCTGGCTTGCGGAGCATGTAACGTAGATCTAACTGTAGAGTATGTAAATTATTTCCTGATGAGAATCTGTAACGTTTTATTTACTATGTTTTTAAAGTACTTGCTCTGGCGGATTACCAGGACATCTTTTCTTTTTACATGCACACAGCAAGCAATGTACACAACTAAAAAAAAATTGATTCACAAACAGAGGCTTCCGCTACGCCGTTGCCTCTGGGCAACTCGTTAAAACACTGGTGGCAAAAAATATTCACGTCCAGTGTTGGTCAGGGGTTGGAAAAGTGTTGGTCGTGGAAAGTTTCATTTTATACATTAACTGTATTCGCATTTTCTGATATGAAACTATATGAAGAAATGACGACAATGAAAATTTTCTCCAGATCGGGTTCGAACCCGGGTTTCCCGGTTACAGCTAGCGGTCGCCTTACCATTTCCCTATCCGAGCATGAGTCACGGCAATATCTAAACAACAATATGCCCACATCCTGTAATCATACATCCATTGTATTACCGTACAGGGTGGACATTTTACTTGAAAATCGCTTTCCCAGTATCGGCGGAGAAATACGGTATTGCATTGCCGGTGTTATTCCCGATTACGATGCGTGCATGTCCGGAGGAACTTTGTTTTGTAATTCGGAATAACACAGGCAATTGCCTATCGTAGTTCTTATTTTAATTACACTACTGGCCATTAAAATTGCTACACCACGAAGATGACGTGCTACAGACGCGAAATTTAACCGACAGGAAGAAGATGCTGTGATATGCAAATGATTAGCTTTTCAGAGCATTCACGCAAGGCCGGCGCCGGTGGCGACACCTACTACGTCCTGACATGAAGGAAGTTTCCAACCGATTTGTCATAAACAAACAGCAGTTGACGGGCGTTGCCTGGTGAAACGTTGTTGTGATGCCTTGTGTAAAGAGGAGAAATGCGTACCATCACGTTTTCGACTTTGATAAAGGTCAGATTGTAGCCTATCGCCACTGCGGTTTATCGTATCGCGACATTGCTGTTCGCGTTGGTCGAGATCCAATGACTGTTAGCAGAATATAGAATCGGTGGGTTCAGGAGGGTAATACACAACGCCGTGCTGGATCACAAAAACCTCGTATCACTAGCAGTCGAAATGACAGACATATTATCCGCATGGCTGTAACGGCTCGTGCAGCCACGTTCCGATCTCTGAGTCAATAGATGGGGACGTTTGCAAGATAACAACCATCTGCACGAACAGTTCGACGACGTTTGCAGCAGCATGGACTATCAGCTCGGAGACCATGGTTCCGGTTACCCTTGACGCTGCATCACAGACAGGAGCGCTTGCGATGGTGTACTCAACGAAGAACCTGGGTGCACGAATGGCAAAACGTCATTTTTTTCGGATGAAGCCAGGTTCTGTTTCCAGCATCATGATCGTCGAATCCGTGTTTGGCGACATCGCGGTGAACGCACATTGGAAGCATGTATTCGTCATCGTTATACTGGCGTATCACCCGGCGTGATGGTATGGGGTGCCATTGGTTACACGTCTCGGTCACCTCTTGTTCGCATTGACAGCACATTGAACAGTGGACGTTACATTTCAGATGTGTACGACCCGTGGCTCTACCCTTCATTCGATCCCTGCGAAACCCTACATTTCAGTAGGATAGTGCACGACCGCATGTTGCAGGTCCTGTACGGGCCTTTCTGCATACGGAAAATGTTCGACTGCTGTCCTGCCCAGCACATTCTCCAGATCTCTCACCAATTGAAAGCGTCTGGTCAATGGTGGCCGTGCAACTGGCTCGTCACAATAGGCGAGTCACTTGATGAACTGCGGTATCGTGTTGAAGCTGCATGGGCAGCTGTACCTGTACACGCCATCCAAGCCCTATTTGACTCAATGCCCAGGGGTATAAAGGCCATTATTACGGCCAGAGGAGGTTGTTCTGGGTACCGATTTCTCAGGATTTATGCACCCAAATTGCGTGAAAATGTAATCACATGCCAGTTCTAGTATATTTGTCCAATGAATATCTGTTTGTCATATGCATTTCTTCTTGGTGTAGCAATTTTAATGGCCAGTAGTGTATTTCAATAAAGATTTTTAAATTTTTTGAATGACAATCCTCGTTTTCGAGGAAGAGTTTTCGCTCTTTCAATCAAGACTGTTTTAGTTACTCTGAAGAGAAGTGATATTTTTCTTTATGTTTTGTAAATAAATTGTACACCTTGTTTGGAGTCCGATATTATAAATGAGAAAGGAATGAGTGCGTACAGCGCTCATTCATTTCTCGCTCTCTCTTTCTCTCTCTCTCTCTCTCTCTCTCTCTCTCTCTCTCTCTCTCTTTCTCTCTTTCTCTCTCTCCTAGTCGTAGTGTGCATGATGAATGTAGCTATAAAACTTCTTTGGAGTTTGTTACCTACTCATGTCCGGCCCGATACTTCCTTGACTTGGTGTATGTAACGTTCTCCGTAAGAATTAGGAAACCGGTCATGAAGCATTAAAATCTCTCCTAAATCAGGTGTAACATTTTCATAATTTTCTATACATAAAATTCGAATTTGCCGGTGATCTCTTCATGGTTTTTATCTGCTAGGGAATCAAGTGATGTGTGGTGAGCTACGTGGTGAGAACTGTTAAGTTGTTTCAGCAATGAAGCGTACACACTGTCAGACGAAGCGACATCATAACACGATGCATTGCACCACTCTCGGAATAACATGGCATTACATTTATTTAATAAATCAACAAAAGGAGAGAAATATACGATTGCCGGTCAACTAAACTTGAAGTTTTAACCCTGCTTAATGATAGCAGTGAAACCACTAGACTTCATTTTTAACTAAAGTGATTAATAACAATTTTACAAATTATTGTGCATAGGACTACTACAACAAAAATTAACATTTATAGGTATAATGCATATTTGCCTTAAGATGGATCTAGGCTTTCTTACGTTATGTAAATAAAAGCTCGACACTTTGGAAAGCTTCATTCTTAGCCTCCTTTTCTTTGCTCTTTCCACTTCTTCCTTTTTCCCCCTTCGTTTCCTTCTTCTTAGAATTACTTGTGGTGGTGTGATCATTGTGTTTAAAAATTGCCAAATAATTCTGCATATTACTTATAAGATTCCATGTGAAACATGCAACATTAAATGACAGCGTAGTATCTATGGTAACTTTGATGCAAAGTCATGGCATTAAAGGGAAAATTTATATCAGAAAATATATTTGTGTAGACGACAGAGTACATCAGTTCGTTAAATACTTAGGCTGTGCTCGATACAGATATGTCACACACAATACGAAGCTACAGCACAGCACTCAGAACCGAAAATCATGTTTACGCTACAAGAAATACAAACAAAATTAACTAAGTCTTAGCTCGATCAACCATCCGTTATGCATGAGAAATAGGGCATAGGGCATATTCGAAATCAAGAAAGGAAACGTTCAGCAACCACTGAAATTAAACGTCTGAGGAAAATTACTGGATGCAGTTTTCTAGACCGTAAGTGCAGCGAAACTATTACCAAAGACTTTCAGATTACCTACAAGAACAATATTAGATGTAATTAGCTTCAGCATTTTTAGACTAATTCAACACATCTTCTTTCTGCGTCAAATTATAAATTAGATAAGTGAGGTAGGGAGATAGGTGGGTAGACTACACAAGAAATGAATGTTTCCCGCGACAGATCAGCAGGATAAGAACGTAAACTGATGATGGTTATGATATGTTCAGAAACGTCGTTCATAAACTGAATGTCAAGTTTGAATTTATTTTCACGGAGTGTACACGACTCTATTTGAAAGAGACAGCAAGAGGTTGAGTTGGTATATGTTTAATATTTCGCTGATGTTTCGTTACGTACTGGCTTTCGATTACATTGAATTAAGAATTCGTTGAAAACAGTGAATGGAAAAAATATCACCAGGAGGGCGCTGTGATTCGACTCTGCCGTTTCGTAGAGTCAACAGCAGATTTTTCTGCCTGTTACTCCGCAAGAAGAGAATAGACCACGCCATATCTCCGACGATAAGGAGAGCTGTTTTTATGTCCCCTTCGCTCTCTCTCTTTCTCCATTAACTCTTGCAATTAAATTCCCACGTGGCTTTAATGGGCTACTGTATCTTATCATGGCAGACTAAATTCTACTTCTCTCAATTCTCGTTACTAGTGGAACTTAGAAGAAAATCAGCTTTCTCCGTGGTTTTGATCTGTGTTCAACACGACTAAACATATTTTTATTACTAGAGAAAATATACCTTAATTGATTACGTTTCTATGGCAGAGACGAGACTAATTTCAGTGTTTCTATCTGCATTACGAGAATACGTTTTATGTAACGTTACTCAGATTTACATATTTGTACACTCTGTGTGGGGTTTGATATCCGGCTAATCATTCACGAAGAAAGAGGGGAAACAGCATACGTTCAAGTTCTTCAGCTATAATATGTTGCTAAACGGCTCCATATACTGTGCGTTCCTGATCCGTTAGGACTGCCTGCGTGAAATTCCAAACTGCAGTGCTATCGCTTAGCGAGTTGTGGAGTTACGATCCTCTACGTTTCAACAACAGCCGTGTAGAAAGTCAAAGCTTCGAAGCAGCAGTTGCCCTGTAGCAGTACGTGTCTCACACTTGGCGGGAAATGGAGGTGGAGCAACGATGCAACATCTCCTTGGTCCTCCATCGTTTGAGGACGAGAACTCGTCGAATTCGATCTGAATAGTGAGAGGCAAGTTCCTGGTCGCTCCTACAAGCCCACGAAGAGAAGATTGTGTGAGATTTTGGGCAGCAAATTGATCCCAGTCCTGGAATATCCGCCACATCCGCCGGATTTGGTCCCAGTCTATCTTTGGTTCTTCCCAGAATTGTAGCTAGCAATGAAAGGCCACAATTAAGGTGCGACTGAAGACGCCCAAGAAAACTGTACTGCAGTACTAAATATAACTAAAAAAAGGACTATAGGGTCTGTTTATAAGCGCTTTTAAAACGATTTTGGCAGTGTACTGATTCAGTTGGGGACCGTTTTCAATAAACACAGTGGTTCTGTGAATTTAGTCCACAACGTTTATTTTTCGTAGCGATAGTCCTAACGAAACTGGGATACACTGAACAGCATCTGTAGAAAGTGATGATTTTGTAAACAGGAACAGTGATTTCATTTTTCCCCATCATCTCTCTTTCATATTGCTCCTCTCTAATAGACATAGACCTCTTCTCAGTACAAAATTACTTATTTCAGTTAGCTGGAATAAAGGGTTGGGTTTGAACCGCTTACATAACTAAAGTAACTGGCGTCAGGGCAAACATATACTTTTCCCGTCTCCCGCAGACCCCATGCTCACATTTCCAAGTTTTTGGCTTAATCTTCATCCCCAATTCAACTATTTACTGGTTTATGCAAATCATCACAATCTTACACTGGAGTAAATTAAAAGTTTCAATAGTACTTTCTATTTGATGCAGTTCAAAACATGGAGCAACATATAGCCCAAAGCCGTATTGCTGGCGATAATAATTCTCCTTATCCTTCATCTGCTTCATCTTCTCCCTCCTTTTTGGTCCTCCCTCTTCCCATTTTCCTTTGCAGTCAATAAGATTTTCGCTTTTCACAAAACTGTTGCCCGATAGCTCCTTCTCCTTCATCTGATTCATCTTCTCCGTCTTTCTTGGTCCTCCCTCTTCCCATTTTCTTTTGCAGTCAATAAGATTTCCGCCATTCACAAAACTGTGGCCCGATAGCTCCTTCTCCTTCATCTGATTCATCTTCTCCCTCTGTCTTGGTCCTCCCTCTTCCCATTTTCTTTTGCAGTCAATAAGATTTTCGCCTTTCACAAAACTGTGGCCCGAGAAAAAGAGCGCCGCTGGTTTTAACAGAAAGATATTATTCAGCGCCGCTGGTTTTAACAGAAAGATATTATTCAACATTCGGGTGACACATGCATGATTAAGTTCAGTTTATGCCAGCTTGCTTCGCATAATCTCGATTGTCCATTCCTTCACTCACTTGTTCACTGAGAACTAGGCGTGTGACTTATGATTTGCTGCGATGAGCGACTGTTCTTAGGGGCAGTGCTCACCTGGCGTTCAGAGAAAGGAGTCACATCCTCGAGATGGTCTGCGGTATCTCGGCTCTATAGTCACCTGACCTTCGACGTCATCGTGAGATGTGACACTAGCATTCATCTCTCCAGTCACTAACTAGAGGGTGGTGGCTTAACGAACTTGGATCCGGATGCTCCCCAACGGTTTCAGTATCTCGTATTCAGAAGACGATGCCTCGCTACCATCATCATAGTGAGAGATGGCACCGCATTTAGCTATTTAAGGTTCTCTAATTCCATTGTTTATGAGATTAAACACATACCACTGTCCCTTGGTACTACCAGCGGTACAATTTTTTGCCTCGTTCTACAGAGGGAATAGAAAATAATGTTGATTATTCTGTGCTCCAAAGCAGAATAATGGAAAAGTTAATAAAACGAGTACAGCTGTATTTCTTGTACATTTATTACGTTAAACCTGTTTCGTTCCAATGAACATCTTTAGGTAACCTGCAGGACAACAAGGTGAAGATTAACCTAAAAACCACTAGAACAAGCATATAACATACGCCTAATATATGTTACGTAACTCCCACCGCAAGTTCACTTACAGCCTTTGTAGCTAACGCCTACAAAGTGGTAAGAATGTGTCGTTGTCATGAAACAAAAAATGTCTTATCTCCTTACGTAACGCTAAGAGGCACACACAGTGAGTGATGTTAATATTCGGACAGTACAAAATTTTTAATTGGTTGCAAAATAATTTTATTCTTAGCAATACAAAAATAAAATAAAAGAACTCTGTGATAGATTAAGGTAGATGTCCAGTAAATAATAGTATGTACATTATCTATTTCTCTCAGCGTAATGAATAGTCCATTAAACTTCGGGCATGCATCCACGAAAATAAAAGTTCCTCCATTGATATTTCGGCCGCGTATCGTCCGGCTCTCCTCAGAGTGAGTCACAAGACTGACGACAAGATGCCAAGTGCAGCCTTATACACGGTACTGCGCATGCGAGTCACAGATGCTGGTCGGCGGCAAAGAAATACGCTTACACATGCGCCGCCTGTGGCGAATGCGTAGATATTCTATTCGTTTATCGATGTGTATTCGGTGGCGGTGACACCATGACAACTTCTCTGCAGTTTAATTACCCCAATAGCCGGATTCCATGCTTTGTCCAAATTAAAACCATTATCTCTATTTATTAAATTATTAGCTAATCTAATCTCTATAGCTTCCTTGAAGACAGATTCCCAAAAGGAAGAGGTGGATGTTAAAATCTTCACATCAGAATAGAGTCCTGTATCAATACAATGTTGGCCCACAGCTGACTTGTCTGGCTGTGATAAGCGTCTGTACCTTCGATGACCGACACATCCCTCATGAACGGTGTGTGTTGTTTGACTTATGTATGCCTCCTCACAATTTCCGCAAGGGATCTGATACACATCAGCTTTCCAAAGCAGTAGATCGTCCTCTATAGAGCCGAGTAAAGCTGCAATCTTCGTGGGGGGCCGGAATATCACCTTAACACAGTGTTTCTCAAGAATATGGCCTATCTTCGAGAAAAGAGCACCCATATAGGGCAAAAACGCACTTGATCTGAAGGAATTACTATCTTCTTCCCCATCACATACCTGCATTCTAGGTTTTACAGTGAATGCTCTACGAATTTGTTGCAGAGAAGATCGACTCACTTTAAAAATGCTGTTGAGGTATGTGAGCTGTTCTTGCAAATTATCTTTATCGCAGTGGTTCCCAACAGGTGGTCCGCGGACCCCCAGGGGTCTGCGAGCTATGCCAGAGGGGTCCGCAAGATGCTGTTAGAATAAAAAGATCCTTCCATTTGCAACCACATATCGGTGTGAGCAATCATATTCTTCCACGTGTTTCATGAAAAACAAATATAGAAATCGGCTCGACATGCGGTCGGATTACAGAGTGAAAGTTTCAAGTTAGGAACCTAATGTTTCAGAAATAATGGACTCAAAGGTCAGATTGAACTCATCTAATTAAAAACGGGAAATTAAAACTAACTGTATACCGCTGGAGTACTCTGTTGTAACGGCATTTTTTCAAATAAATAATACCTTGTATGAAATTAGTGTTTTCTTGTTTTTCACACATGTCTACTCAATGTAGTCTCAACTGTAGCACTCTTGAAAGGCCAATACACTCAGCTGGCCGCGGTGGCCGTCAGTCCGGAACCACGCGACAGCTTCGGTCGCAGGTTCGACTTCTGCCTCGGGCATGGATGTGTGTGATGTCCTGAGGTTCGTTAGGTTTAGGTAGTTCTAAGTCTAGGGGACTGATGACCTCAGATGTTGTCCCATAGTGCTCAGAGCCATTTGAATCATTTAAACAAATACACTCAGTTATAATTTTTTCCTGCCATTTTCAGTTAATATTCAATTTTTATTTTTTATGGAGTTTGTTATACTAAACAGCCAGATTTGAAGTCGAAGATTTCGAGCAATAATCTAAAATTTAACAATAACAATGACGGCTAAATTGAAAAAGTTTTAAACTCAATATTTTTTCAATAATAAATATGTCAATGTTACTTCTAAGTACCAAAATTAGAAAACGTATAAAAAGATTCTTAATTTGGCTTTTTGGGTACTTGGTACTGTGCTATGACAAGATACCAATCATGCTCGATGAAGGGGTCCTCGAGAAAATTTTGTTGGGAACCCCTGCTTTATCGGATATACAGTGCGCCCTATGCACTAAGGTCTTAAGGACACCTATGGTCTGTGAGGGTGATGGCAGATACTGGCATGTAGATATAGATTTGTGTGTGTTGGTTTCCGATAGACGTTGTGTCCTAATGTTAAATCAACTTTACGACGAACAACATCTAAAAAGGGGAGGCAACCGTCTTTTTCTTTTTCCACAGTAAGTTTGATACTAGCATGGATAGAATTCAAATGCTCAAGAGAAACACTTCCGGCTCCCCACGAAGATTGCAGCTTTACTCGACTCTGTAAATGGACGACTTACTACTTTGGAAAGCGCGTATGTATCAGATTGCTTAAGGAAATTGTCATACATAGGTCAAACAACACCCACCGTTCATGAGAGATGTGTGGAGTGTAGAAGATACATAAGCTTATCACAGCCAGACAAGTCAACTGTGGCTGAACATTGCATCAATACAGGGCATTCCATGAATTACAGTGATGTGATGATGTTAACATCCACTTCTTCCTTTAGGGAATCTGTCTCCAAGGAAGCTATAGAGGTTAGATTAGCTAATAATTTAATAGATAGAGATAATGGTTTTAATTTGGACAATGCATTGAGTCCGGCTCTTTTGGTAATTAAACTGCAGAGAAGTCGTCATGGCGTCACCGCTGCCGAATACACATCGATAAGCGAATCGAATGTCTGTACGCCTTCGCCACAGGTAGCGCATGTGTAAGCGTATTTCTTTGCCACCGACCAGCATCTGTGACTCGCACGCGCAGTACCGCTGCACATAAAGCTGCGCTTGGCATATTGTCGCCAGTCTTGTGACTCAGTGTGAGGATGGCCGGACGATACGCGGCCGAAATGGCAGTGGAGGAAATTTTATTTGCGCGGACGAATGCCCGAAATTTAATGTGCTAGTAGTATGAACGTTTTTGCATAACTTACAACTGCTGTTAAATAACACGATTTAAATAAAACACTGTTCGATTTTCACGTTACTTTAACATTCGGACGGTTTGCAGCATAGCACTTGCTTCGAACGATCACGCCACGTTATATAATCTGAGTGAGCAAGTAGGAGCAGTATTTGCTTACCAGTGCGCTCGACTGTCTAGATGCTAGAATGCTGCGGAAAACTAATAGCAGTTTTAAATACGAGAACTGGTGATGTTCCATAACGCAAAAGGTAAATCATATAGACAAGCTGCTGCCATGCTCATCTTGAGTACGAGTACTGTTGGAGGTATCATCAGACGATTCAAAGACGAGTGCCGTATATACTCTATACCTAAAAAAAGCCAACCAATGAAGTTGGCTGCACCTGACAACAGGAATCTAGTACGAGAAAGAAGATTTCAACACACAGTGCCCACAAATTAACAAACGAGCTCCTAAACAAGACTGGAAAGAAGGTGCTTCCACAAACGATTATCAGAGCATTGAAAGATAGTGGCTACAACGGAAGAAAGGCTGAGCAGAAACCGTACGTCAATGAACAGAATCGAGAGAAAGTATCGGACTTTGTTGACAGTTTATTGAGAAGGAAGAAACATGGTGGAAAGGCGCCATTTTTACTGGCAAAAGAAAATTTAACATTTTTAGGGTTGTTGGACGAAGGATGGATGGCAGAAGCAGAATGAAGGATTAAAAGTGACAAATTTTAAGCCGATTGTAAAGCATGGAGGTGGTAGTGTTCTTGACTTTGACTGTATAACCACATTTGGACAGGGAGAATTAGTGTTCGTCGGCAGTATTATGGACAAATATGTCCATCTGAACAAACTAAAATGCAGTTTACGCAAACGTTCTGAAAAAAATTACAAACACGTTCAAGTTTTACCAGGACAAATGCCCGAAACATATGTGCAGGAATATTTGTTGTGCAGTTACCAGAAAGTCTTACAACGACCACTTCAATCACCAGATCTCAACCCTATTGAGAATGTGTGGGGAGAACTGCAGTTACGTATGAGAAAACACAAATATCTTCCAAAGAAAGTTTGAAGCATCGATTACAAGAACAATGTGACGGTCTGTGACGATCATTAACAGTACAGACTATTTGAAAAAGATTATTAGTAGTAAGTCCCAAGGGCTTGAAGTAAGTTATACAACAGAATGCCTACCCGAGAAGATACTGAAACAAATATTTTTCACAAAAAAAGTCTTGAAAGAATTAGTTGTGAAGAGTGTGCGAATATTAAACTAACAAGAAAATAGGATCCAATTTTATTTAAATGGTATTGTCAAAGATCTTTTGCAAGTTACGTCAATAACGTTTATGCTGTTATTTACATGACGTACAACGCAATATAATACTTGGATGTGCGTTCCGTTTGTTATGTTAACATTACAGTTGGGATGTCGCAAAGTAAAAATATCTGTGTGTCCGAATATTGATGTTACTTACGGTGCTGGAAAAGACGAATACTTAGAAACACTTCGCCGCTCCCTGGTACAAGTACAGCCATTAGCACATGCAGGGAGCATAACAATGTGCTGCACTATACAGCTTACAATGTCCACGCAGGGCCGCTCAACGAAAGAAGTAAACTTATAACATCCTGGACAGCATCCATCGAGTGCCAGACATCGTTCCTTCTTCTTAATCTCTTCCTATTCAAGATGAGTCCGCCGTATTCAAGATCAGGCCCGAAAGACCACAGTCGTCAGATACTTGCGTAATAATATCGTGTCAATATATTGCGCCAAACTGCAAGGCCAGGAATGACGTTGCACAACAACAATATTTATGTCCTGGGACGCGACAGTTAAAACTCTGCCTTCGTAGCAAACATGTCAGCGCTTGATGATGAATCACTTGGATATATTGCGATTCAGTCACCAGGTGTTGCAAAAATCAAAGTAAGAGAAAGCGACGATAGGTGAAGAAGCGACTTGGAAGGCGTTCTACACAAGGCCACGCTAACGCGCTAGAGAATTTGCAGCAGAGCCGGATGACTATCAAATTTTTTAAGAATGAAAGCGGAATCTTTCAACGAATTTGTGAACTTTGTTGGACTTTATGTGCACAGAAAAGATATTGTTAATATTTTCGTCAGATTTCATTTTCCACAACGCTGGAAGCGATCTATAGATCTGAAAAGAGTTCAAATGTGTGTGAAATCTTATGGGACTTAACTGCTAAGGTCATCAGTCCCTAGGCTTACACACTACTCAACCTAAATTATCCTAAGGACAAAGACCCATGCCCGAGGGAGGACTCGAACCTTCGCCGGGACCAGCCGCACAGTCCATGACTGCTGCGCCATAGAACGCTCAGCGAATCCCGCGCGGCTCTGAAAAGGGTCGGTATGAAGTGCTGCTATGTGTTTCAGCAGTAAATGGTTCCAAGCTTCTGAAATGAACAAATAAGCAGTTGCAGTGTATTTCCCTGCACTTATTCGCTTTTTTCCAGTTTTTTGCAACTAACTATTGCATAGGTATGAAATATTTAATCAAACTACTTTCCCGAATACTCTGCATCAGGTGATTCCTTACAACCATTTTTCCTGATGTATTCATATTCATCATCGTCGCTTTATCGGTTATTTGCACGTCTACGCATCACGAAGTCGCGGGAGGGAGTGCCGCTTATTGCACAATACACCGAGGTGAGAGCAACAATTGGATAGCGATACACGCATATACGGCTGACGGTAGTAACGCGCACAAAAGGTGTAAAATGGCACTGCATTGGCGGAGCTGTCGTTTGTATTTAGGTCACTAATATGAAAAGCTTTCGGAGTGATTATAGCCGCACGACGGGCGTTAACAGACTTTGAGCGTGGAAAGGTAGTTGTAGCTAGATGCATGGGACATCACATTTCGGATATCGTTAGGGAATTCACTATTCCGAGATCCACAGTGTCAAGGGCGAAATAAACGCAGAAATCAATGTGGAAGGCACGACGAACATATCCGTTACGACAGTGCGGCTAAATCTGGTGTTAATGGGCTGTGGCAGCAGACGACTGACACGAGTGGATTTGTTAAGAGCACGACATCGCCTATAGTGCCTCTCCTGGACTCGTGACATACCTGTTAGACACTAGACGACTGGAAAACAGTAGCGTGGTCAGATGAGTCCAGATTTCAGTTGGTAAGAGGTGGTGGCAGGGTTCGAGTGTGGTACAGACACCCACGAAGCCATGGACCCAAGTGTATACGATATTTCAGTGCCTGTGTTATTCAGAGTTACGATGCAATGCTCCTTTTGATATTTATTCACGTCCAGAGGAACAGGAATTGTGATGACTACATCTGATATGAAATACATGAAATGTATTCACACTTGCGAATATTGACAACCATCAGCTGTGTAATGGAATGACGACAATGAAAATTTATGCTGCATCGGGACACGTACCAGGATTTCCCGCTTATCGCGCCGCACGGTCTTGAGCGCCTTGGCACGGTTCGCGCGGCTGCCCCCCGTCGGAGGTTCGATTTCTCCCTCTGGCACGAGTGTGTGTGTGTGCTGTCCTTAGCGTAAGGTAGTTTAAGTTAGATTAAGTTGTGTGTAAGCCTAGGGACAGATGACTTCAGTAGTTCGATCCCATAGCAATTTACAATCTACCAGCCGCTTATCGCGAGCGGTCGCCTTACCATTAGGCTATCCGAGGACGACTCACTGCCAGGCCCAAACTCCCATATCTCGTCAACCATGTGTCTTACATCCATTAAGTATTTAAGTATATATGCCCGCACAGGAGAGACATTTTACTTGAAAGTCGCTTGACCAGTGACTGCCGATAAATACGATATTGCAGTGTCTGTGTTAATCCGAATTACGATGCTATGTTCCTTCGGACGTACATACGTGCACATGCTATACTGTATTATGTGCATATTATAGGCGCGGCCCTCACTGGGGCGGTACAGTGCAATAAAGGACGCTCCATGTGATGTTTATTCGTGCGACACTTGTGTTCCACAGAAGCGATACGAAAAGCGTCAAGACACTGCAGGAGGCAATACCCTCGTGTGGGGCACATCGCTGCCAGCTTCGTTGTGAGAAACAAATATGTCACATACACTGTTTATTTATTTTACAAAGAAGCCACCCTCCACGAATCAATCATCCGAACGGGACGGAAATCTTTAGATGTGAAGTATATGTGCAGACAAACAAATGATTAGAATTTGAGGAAAAATTGGATGATGTATTCAAGAGACAATCTTCACAAACTGAGCAAGTCAATAACACGTTGGTCTACCTCACTTTGGTCTACATCTGGCCCTTGTGCAATCAGTTATTCGGTTGGGATTGGTTGACAGAGACGTTGAATGTCCAATTGGCCCGTTAGGTCATCAAAATCCGAAGGTGGTGGTCCGAACATTCTGAATTGGGGAGAGATCCGATGGCCTTGCTCGGAAACGTAGGGTTTGACAAGAAGTAGGAACTAGGGGTAGCGTCTTTGATTCATAGTCAAAACGTCTTCGGTCCCGGGTTCGATCCCCGCCACTGCCTAAATTTTGATAAATAATCAGCATTGGCGGCCGAAGACTTCCGGCATAAGAAGTCAGCCTCACTCTGCCAACGGCCTTGTCAAAGAGGGCGGAGGAGCGGATAGAGGTTCAGGGCACTCTTTTGTCCTAGGGGTGGAAAATTGCCCCTGAAGGCGGAAGAATCAGCAATGATCAACGACATGAGGATGCAGAAGGCAATGGAAACCACTGCATTAAAGACACGTAACGTGTATCCACAGGACATGTGGCCTGTGATTGAAGAAGTGTCATGTTGATCTCTCCATTGGCAAAAGATTCCGGAATAGTCCCCCATTCGGATCTCCGGGAGGGGACTGCCAAGGGGGAGGTTACCATGAGAAAAAGATTGAATAATCAACGAAAGGATAACGTTCTACGAGTCGGGGGTGGAATGTCAGAAGCTTGAACGTGGTAGGGAAACTAGAAAATCTGAAAGGGGAAATGCAAAGGCTCAATCTAGATATATTAGGGGCCAGTGAAGTGAAGTGGAAGGAAGACAAGGATTTCTGGTCAGATGAGTATCGGGTAATATCAACAGCAGCAGAAAATGGTATAACAGGTGTAGGATTTGTTATGAATAGGAAGGTAGGACAGAGGGTGTGTTACTGTGAACAGTTCAGTGACCGGGCTGTTCTAATCATAATCGACAGCAGACCAACACCGACAACGATAGTTCAGGTATACATGCCGACGTCGCAAGCTGAGGATGAACATATAGAGAAAGTGTATGAGGATATTGAAAGGGTAATGCAGTATGTAAAAGGGGACAAAAATCTAATAGTCATGGGCGACTGGAATGCAGTTGTAGGGGAAGGAGTACATGAAAAGGTTACAGGAGAATATGGGCTTGGGACAAGGAATGACAGAGGAGAAAGACTAATTGAGTTCTGTAACAGGTTTCAGCTAGTAATAGCGAATACCCTGTTCAAGAATCACAAGAGGAGGAGGTATACTTGGAAAAGGCCGGGAGATACGGGAAGATTTCAATTAGATTACATCATGGTTAGACAGAGATTCGGAAATCAGATACTGGATTTTAAGGCGTACCTGGAGCAGATATAGACTCAGATCACAATATAGTAGTGATGAAGAGTAGGCTGAAGTTCAAGACATTAGTCAGGAAGAATCAATACGCAAAGAAGTGGGATACGGAAGTACTAAGGAATGACGAGATACGTTTGAAGTTCTCTAACGCTATTGATACAGCAATAAGGAATAGCGCAGTAGGCAGTACAATTGAAGAGGAATGGACATCTCTAAAAAGGGCCTTCACAGAAGTTGGGAAGGAAAACATAGGTACAAAGAAGGTAGCTGCGAAGAAACCATGGGTAACAGAAGAAATACTTCGGTTGATTGATGAAAGGATGAAGTACAAACATGTTACGGGAAAATCAGGAATACAGAAATACAAGTCGCTGAGAAATGAAATAAATAGGAAGTGCAGGGAAGCTAAGACGAAATGGCTGCAGGAAAAATGTGAAGACATCGAGAAAGATATGATTGTCGGAAGGACAAACTCAGCATACAGGAAAGTCAAAACAACCTTTGGTGACATTAAAAGCAATGGTGGTAACATTAAGAGCGCAACGGGAATTCCACTGTTAAATGCAGAGGAGAGAGCAGATAGGTGGAAAGAATACATTGAAAGCCTCTATGAAGGTGATGATTTGTCTGATGTGATAGAAGAAGAAACAGGAGTCGATTTAGAAGGGATAGGGGATCCCGTATTAGAATCGGAATTTAAAAGAGCTTTGGAGGACTTACGGTCAAATAAGGCAGAAGGGATTGATAACATTCCATCAGAATTTCTAAAATCATTGGGGGAAGTGGCAACATAACGACTATTCACGTTGGTGTGTAGAATATATGAGTCTGGCGATATACCATCTGACTTTCGGAAAAGCATCATCCACACAATTCCGCAGACGGCAAGAGCTGACAAGTGGGAGAATTATCGCACAATCAGCTTAACAGCTCATGCATCGAAGCTGCTTACAAGAATAATATACAGAAGAATGGAAAAGAAAATTGAGAATGCGCTAGGTGACGATCAGTTTGGCTTTAGGAAAAGTAAAGGGACTAGAGAGGCAATTCTGACGTTACGGCTAATAATGGAAGCAAGGCTAAAGAAAAATCAAGACACTTTCATAGGATTTGTCGACCTGGAAAAAGCGTTCGACAATATAAAATGGTGCAAGCTGTTCGAGATTCTGAAAAAAGTAGGGGTATGCTATAGAGAGAGACGGGCTATATACAATATGTACAACAACCAAGAGTGGACGATCAAGAACGAAGTGCTCGTATTAAGAAGGGTGTAAGACAAGGCTTGTAGCCTTTCGCCCCTACTCTTCAATCTGTACATCGAGGAAGCAATGATGGAAATAAAAGAAAGGTTCAGGAGAGGAATTAAAATACAAGGTGAAAGGATATCAATGATACGATTCGCTGATGACATTGCTATCCTGAGTGAAAGTGAGGAAGAATTAAACGATCTGCTGATCGGAATGAACTGTCTAATGAGTACACAGTATGGTCTGAGAGTAAATCGGAGAAAGAGGAAGGTAATGAGAAGTAGTAGAAATGAGAACAGCGAGGAACTTAACGTCAGGATTGATGATCATGAAGTCAATGAAGTTAAGGAATTCTACTACCTAGGCAAGGAGGACATCAAAAGCAGAATCGCTATGGCAAAAAAGGCATTTCTGGCCAAGAGAAGTCTACTAATATCAAATACCGGCCTTCATTTGAGGAAGAAATTTCTGAGGATGTGCGTCTGGAGTACAGCATTGTATGGTAGTGAAACATGGACTGTGGGAAAACCGGAACAGAAGAGAATCGAAGCATTTGAGATGTGGTGCTATAGACGAATGTTGAAAATTAGGTGGACTGATAAGGTAAGGAATGAGGAGCGTCTACGCAGAATCGGAGAGGAAAGGAATACGTGTAAAACACTGATAAGGTGAAGGGACAGGATGATAGGACATCTGCTAAGACATGAGGGAATGACTTCCATGGTACTAGAGGGAGCTGTAGAGGGCAAAAACTGTAGAGGAAGACAGAGATTGGATTAAGTCAAGCAAATAATTGAGGACGTAGGTTGCAAGTGCTACTCTGAGATGAAGAGGTTAGCACAGGAAAGGAATTCGTGGTGGGCCGCATCAAACCAGTCAGTAGACTGATGACAAAAAAAAAAAAAGAAAAAAAAAAAGAAAAAAAGGAAAAAGGTACTCTCGGTTTGTTTTTAGTTTGTTTATTCGTCAAGTTCCGTAGGACCAAATTGAGGAGCAAATCTTCGAGGTCATGGAACGTGTCAGTATATGAAATTACAATATAAAAGTAATAACAGATAATAATAAATATTTATGAACCCGAAAATAGTCCGTCCATAAGTTCAAGTAAAAGCAGTCAACAATAGAATAAGAATCAGCTTAATTTTTCAAGGAACTCCTCGGCAGAATAGTAGGAGTGACCCATAAGCAAACTCTTCAGTTTCGATTTGAAAGCGCATGGATCACTGCTAGGATTTTTAAATTCGGGTGGTAGCTTATTGGAAATGGATGGAGCAGTATACTGCACACCTTTTTGCACAAGAGTTAAGGAAGTCCGATCCAAATGCATGTTTGATTTCTGCCGAGAATTAACGTAGTGAAAGCTGCTTATTTTTGGGAATGAGCTAATCTTTGTAACAAGAAGTGACAGTAAGCAATATATATATTGAGAGGTCAATGTCAAAATACCCAGACTCGTGAACAGGAATGGACAAGAGGTTTGTGAACTTACACCACTTATTGCCCGAACCGCCCGTTTCTGAGCCAAAAATATTCTTTTAGAATGGGAAGAGTTACTTTAAAATATAATACCATACGACATAAGCAAATGAAAATAAGCAAAGTAGACTACTTATCGTGTCGAACGATCACTCACTTCTGATACCGTTCGGATAGTAAACATGCAGTATTAACAGTATTAAGTCTTTAAACAAGATCTGAACGTGGGCTTTCCACGACAGCTTACTATCTGAAACTTCCTGGCAGATTAAAACTGTGTGCCGGACCGAGATTCCGCTGCAGAGTGAAAATCTCATTCCGGAAACATCTCCCAGGCTGTGGCTAAGCCATGTCTCCGCAATATCCTTTCTTTCAGGAGTGCTAGACCTGCATGGTTCGCAGGAGAGCTTCTGTAAAGTTTGGAAGGTAGGAGATGAGGTGCTGGCGGAAGTAAAGCTGTGAGGACGGGGCGTGAGTTGTGCTTGGGTAGCTCAGATGGTAGAGCACTTCCCCGCGAAAGACAAAGGTCCCGAGCTCGACTCTCGGTCGGGCACACAGTTTTACTCTGCCAGGAAGTTTCATATCAGCGCACACTCCGCTGCAGAGTGAAAATCTCATTCAAGCTTACTATCTATCTGAACACCTAGAAATTTGAACTGTACAGTTTCACTTATTATATGCCGTTCTGTGAAATTAAAATGTCAGGTCTTGTTGAATTGTGTGTTAGAAACTGTGCGGGAGGGCATTACCTTGCTGAAATGTAAGCCCAGGATGGTTTGCCGCGGAGGGCAACAAATTGGGGCGTAAAATATCATGAAGTGCCTCTGTGCTGTAGGAGTGCCTCGAATGACTACCAAAGAGGTCCTGCTGTAAAAAGAAATGGCACCACAGAGCATCACTCCCAGTTGTCGTGCCGTAGGGCGGGTGATATCAGGTTCGTATCCCATCACTGAGCGTGGCGTCTCCAGACATGTCTTCGGTAGTCATTATGACTCAGTTCGAAACGGGACTCATCACTGAGGACAATTCAGTTGTAACCAATGAAATTCCAGGCTGAAGACGTGTCTAGAGAAGCCCTTGACACCGGTAGGATACGAGTCTGAGTGTTGCCTGCCGTACGGCTCGACATCCAGTAGGGATGGTCTGTGTTTCCATTTCATCCCCTAGCAGGATGTCTTTGGTTTTACCCGTGGCTTCATTACCGCACAGCTATATGTCGAAGATGTTCTACACCCCGTTTTATTGCCCTTCATGACAAGTCATCTTGGGTTTACATTTCAGCAAGGTAGTTCCCGCCTGCACACTGCGAGGTTTTCTACTGCCTGTCTTCGTGCTTCTCAAACCCTGCCTTTGCCAGCAAGGTCGCCGGATCTCTCCCCAGTTGAGAAAGTTTGGAGCATCATGGGCAGGGATCTTCACTCAGCTCTGGGTTTTGACGATCTAACGCAGTAATCGCACAGAATTCGACATGATATCCCTCAGGACATCTAACAACTCTCCAAATCAATGCCAAGCCGAATAACTGCTTGCGTAAGGACCAGAAGTGGACTTGCTCAATTTTTGAAGCTCTTTCTCCTGAATAAATCATCCAACTATTCTAAAAGTGTGATCATTTTTTGCTGTACATGTGCATCACATCCGCCAATTTCCGATCCATTTGGATAATTCCATAGTGGTGAGTCTTTTCTTTTTTTTTTTTTTTTTGTCTCAGGGACTTGGGGTTGGAATGAGATATGGCTCTCCTTCCAGCGTTAAAAAGGCTCTCCTTCCAGCGTTAAAAATCGACATGTTAGCTGCATTTGGTACATAGCGCTGTATGATATAAATTCACCAAACGTAAACTGGTCAGCGGCTACATTATTTCAGACTGTTCAAAGTATGCACTGTGGTTTACTTAATTTCGAACTATCACAATAACTAAGAGCAACAGCGGAAAGAAAATCTGTCGATTATCAAGCTAAAATGTCAGACCATAAGATAAAAGAAAACAATTTTTTATTTAATTGTTTCTTAAAAGTCGAATCAGGGGGTCTGTAAAACAGAGAACAAGTGAAAATCCCAAAGCAACGGTTTTTAACTTTTTACACAAAAAGTATAAGTTTTGATGAGAAACTAACTACAGAGACAGCTGTAGCATTTCTTCATCTATGTAAAACATTTTTTTTTTTTTTGGGTATATGAGATGACATGAAATTTCTCTCTTTGTGTATCGTCCTATAGAGTTATGTGGAGAAATCAGCATACTGTATCGCGCCGGCGATATGACAGAGAATAATTCTATCGTTGGTAAACCAGTTAAGTCCCTTCAACTAATTTTCAATGTGATCAACCAATGCAGGTTGCTTCTACGACGTATCTCAAGCCGCACCGCGCATCGCATCTCATTCGTATCCTCTCATTGAGAACCGCCTAGTGGATTTTCAGCTTATCTTTGTCTTATGAAACTTACAGTGATTAGAAGACGTTCATTTAGAACGAAACCGGTTGTGGCTAACTAAACGTAACTGAAATGGAGTTATTTTAATTTCTGTTAACTTTTAAGGAGCATTGCATTTAGTTTTTATCAGATCTCGGATCAGGATACTTTCGTCGAAATCAGCATCTGCTTCTTACATGTACAACATGTTGTTGTTCGACGAAGGAAACTACTGGAATTTTGAGTTTATTTAGCAAGAAAATTTGGAAAGAATGGGATTCTGATTACGATGGTGACGAACGTGATTGTTGAAATTTTTAAGGAACAGTCAAATAAAAAGTCAACAATAAACTATCAAGTGATAGTGCTGTACAGTACAACATATTTTTTTTAAATATGGCACTGTTTGCGTAATTCTTTGGCCTGTGTATGTCGTTTCTGACCATGTAACTGAAGCATCCCTGAAGTGAAATTAATGGAGAGTAAATCAATACCTCATTTTCGATTTTAAGGAACGTGTTACATATTAGCTGCACGTAGATACTGGCTTGATCACTCTCTGGAACAGGCAGATATTTGAGGTGCAGACAGAGCAAACATCATCCCGTACGTATGTTAGTAAAGGCTCGTATGAAATAACGGTGTGTGTTAATATTTGCTGGAGAGGAAGTTAACAGGACCATAGACTGAAATCCAACATCATTTCAGCTACTTCTCTGTTTCGGAGTAATGCTTTAAACGTAAATATACAGGAGCCAGGTCAATTACGTGTCTACACATAATTTCACACGTATTTTCTCTGGAGAATGAGTATCAGTAACTTCACCATTCTAAATGTGGTACTGTTATTATTTTTGCAGGATATGACAAGTATCCGTTTACAAAATGACACATGATCAGCTCAGTGTGAACGAACAATGAACAGAAATTTTGCAACATAAAGGATTTTATTTACTAGCGTTGATGGCTCTTGAAGTAGGAGTGTGCTTAGATAATTAAAAAGAAAATTACTGCAATCAGTGTTGTAATGAAGAATGCTGTCAACGTTCTTCGCTAAGTGATATGTATGATGCTCATTGTTTTATTGCACTTTTACTGTATATATTCGTTATTTTACGTACCGGACGTATATATTCTAAAAAATATGACCAATATATGCCGTTAGATATTGATAAGAGAGCAATGTACTGTGGCATGTGAGAGACCAAAGAATTATTTCATCTCCAATGACTTACCTTAGACAAAGTTTATTGTGTCCAAGACTCCGCTTCAGTAATTGGGCAGAAACTATTACCTAATAACGCCTCTTAGTCCCTACCTTATTTTCTTCCTTTCTTGCTTTGAATCAACGTGATTATATTTGATAACTGTGTATTGTATTCAGCCATCTACAGGCACAATGAGCCGATTACGTTTCACTTTTGGAATTGTAATGGAAACATTTTTTTCTGTTGTGAAGCATGGCTGACATCTACGTCAGTGAATAGAGAAATCTTGGTGTTATAAAAATTCATTTGGATATGTTATTTTTAGTTTTCTGCGGGGTATCGCTACTTTTGTGGATATTTTATGGAAATGTAGTGTTTCATAGAAGTTAGAAATCAGATTAAATAAGTATTTTAATAGAATATTTGAAACTTCCATCAACTCCTGTGGAATTTTTGGTCTTTATTCCCCACCCTCCCTCCCCTCCCTCCAATAAACCGTGGACAATGCCGTTGCTGGGGAGGCTTGCGTGCCTCAACGACACAGATAGCCGTACTGTAGGTGCAATCACAACGGTCGGGTATCTGTTGACAGGCCAAACGAACGTTAGGTTCCTGAACACGGGCAACAGCGTTTTCAGTAGTTGCAGAGACAACATTATGGTTGATTGACGAGTCTGGCCCTGTAACATCAACCAAAACGGCCTTGCTGTGCTGGTACTGCGAACGGCTGAAAGCAAGGGGAAACACCCGTAATTTTTCCCGGGGGCTGGTGGCTCTACTGCATGGTTAAGTGATGGTGGCACCCTCTTGTGTAACTTATTCCTCAGATAAAATAGTCCCCCATTCGAATCTCCGTTTGGGGACTACTCAGAAGAATCTCGTTATCAGGAGAAACAAAACTGGCGTTCCTTTAATTGGGCACATAGATTAGCAAAGTTGAAAAGGGAAATGGATAGGTTGAATTTAGATGTAATGGGAGCTAGTGAAGTTCGGTGGCAGGAGTACAAAAATACAAAATCAAATAGGGGTAATGCAGGAGACGGTTTAAAATTGAACAACAAAATAGGTACGCAGAGAAGCTACTATAAACAGCACAGTAAACGAATTACTGTAGCCAAGGTAGACACTAAGCCCACATCAGTCACAATTGTACAAGTTTATAAACCAGCTATTTCCGCAGATGAAGATGTTTATGATGAAATACAAGAAATTATTCAGATAGGGAAGAGAGAGGAAATCTTATAATCATGCGGGCTTAGAATTCGATAGCAGGAAAAGGAAGGGGCCCGAAAAATAATAACACTGGGAGAACGGAGTGAAAGAGGAGGCCGTCTTATAGAATTTTGTACAGCGCATAATTTAAACATAGCTAAAACTTGGTTTAAGAATCATGAAAGAAGGTTGTATACGTGGAAGAGACATGGAGACACCGGAAGGACTCAGATTGATTATACACTCCTGGAAATGGAAAAAAGAACACATTGACACCGATGTGTCAGACCCACCATACTTGCTCCGGACACTGCGAGAGGGCTGTACAAGCAATGATCACACGCACGGCACAGCGGACACACCAGGAACCGCGGTGTTGGCCGTCGAATGGCGCTGGATGCGCAGCATTTGTGCACCGCCGCCGTCAGTGTCAGCCAGTTTGCCGTGGCATACGGAGCTCCATCGCAGTCTTTAACACTGGTAGCATGCCGCGACAGCGTGGACGTGAACCGTATGTGCAGTTGACGGACTTTGAGCGAGGGCGTATAGTGGGCATGCGAGAGGCCGGGTGGACGTACCGCCGAATTGCTCAACACGTGGGGCGTGAGGTCTCCACAGTACATCGATGTTGTCGCCAGTGGTCGGCGGAAGGTGCACGTGCCCGTCGACCTGGGACCGGACTGCAGCGACGCACGGATGCACGCCAAGACCGTAGGATCCTACGCAGTGCCGTAGGGGACCGCACCGCCACTTCCCAGCAAATTGGGGACACTGTTGCTCCTGGGGTATCGGCGAGGACCATTCGCAACCGTCTCCATGAAGCTGGGCTACGGTCCCGCACACCGTTAGGCCGTCTCCCGCTCACGCCCCAACATCGTGCAGCCCGCCTCCAGTGGTGTCGCGACAGGCGTGAATGGAGGGACGAATGGAGACGTGTCGTCTTCAGCGACGAGAATCGCTTCTGCCTTCGTGCCAATGATGGTCGTATGCGTGTTTTGCGCCGTGCAGGTGAGCGCCACAATCAGGACTGCATACGACCGAGGCACACAGGGCCAACACCCGGCATCATGGTGTGGGGAGCGATCTCCTACACTGGCCGTACACCACTGGTGATCGTCGAGGGGACACTGAATAGTGCACGGTACATCCAAACCGTCATCGAACCCATCGTTCTACCATTCCTAGACCGGCAAGGGAACTTGCTGTTCCAACAGGACAATGCACGTCCGCATGTATCCCGTGCCACCCAACGTGCTCTAGAAGGTGTAAGTCAACTACCCTGGCCAGCAAGATCTCCGGATCTGTCCCCCATTGAGCAAATTTGGGACTGGATGAAGCGTCGTCTCACGCGGTCTGCACGTCCAGCACGAACGCTGGTCCAACTGAGGCGCCAGGTGGAA
Organism: Schistocerca americana; assembly: GCF_021461395.2. Classification (NCBI taxonomy): domain Eukaryota; kingdom Metazoa; phylum Arthropoda; class Insecta; order Orthoptera; family Acrididae; genus Schistocerca; species Schistocerca americana. Next base: position 146,866,598 of record NC_060124.1, read on the forward strand.
ATGGCATGGCAAGCCGTTCCACAGGACTACATCCAGCATCTCTACGATCGTCTCCATGGGAGAATAGCAGCCTGCATTGCTGCGAATGGTGGATATACACTGTACTAGTGCCGACATTGTGCATGCTCTGTTGCCTGTGTCTATGTGCCTGTGGTTCTGTCAGTGTGATCATGTGATGTATCTGACCCCAGGAATGTGTCAATAAAGTTTCCCCTTCCTGGGACAATAAATTCACGGTGTTCTTATTTCAATTTCCAGGAGTGTATAATAATAAGACAGAGATTTTGGAGCCAGATTTTAAATTGTAAGACATTTCCACAATTTATTGATTATGAACTCCAGATTAAAACAGAAGAAATTGGGAAATGTAGGAATTTAAAGAGATAGAACCTGTACAATCTGCAAGAACCAGAGGTTGCAGAGAGTTGCAGAGTAAGCATTAGGGAACGATTGACGACAACAGGGGAGAGCAAAACAGTACATAAGGAACAGGTACCTTTGAGAGATGAAATAATGATGGCAGCAGAGGATCAATTAGGTGGAAAGACGAGGGCTAGTAGAAAGCATTGGATAATACAAGAAATATTGAATTTAATTGATGGAAGGAGAAAATATAAACCTGCAGCAAATGAAGCAGACGAAAGGGACTATACATGTATAAAAAATGAGATTCACAGGAAGTTCAGAATAACTAAGCATGAATAGTTAAACGACAACTGTAAGGATTTGAAGCATATATCACTAGGGGAAAGATAGATGCCATATGTATGGATATCAAGAGTTCAGATGGAAAACCAGTCCTAAGCAAAGAAGGAAAAGCCGAAAGGTCGAAGGAGTATATAGAGGGTCTATACAAGGGAGATGAAGGAAATATTATAGAAATGAGAGAGGACGAAGATGAAGATGAGGTGGGAGATATGACACTGCGAGAAGAATTGCAGAGCACTGAAACACTTAAAAAGGGACAAGGTCCCGGGGGTAGACAACAAATTCAAATGGTTCAAATGGCTCTGAGCACTATGGGAATTAACATCTATGGTCATCAGTCCCCTAGAACATAGAACTACTTAAACCTAACTAACCTAAGGACAGCACACAACACCCAGTCATCACGAGGCAGAGAAAATCCCGGACCCCGCCGGGAATCGAACCCGGGAACCCGGGGTAGGCAACATCCTGTTAGAACTACTGATAGCCTTTGGAGAGTTGGCCATGACAAAACTCTTCCATCTGATGAGCAAGATGTTTGAGACAGGCGAAATACCTTCAGACTTTAAGAACAATACAATATTTCCAATTCGAAACAAAGCAGTTGGTGACAGGTGCTAAAAATACCGAACTATCAGTTTAATAAATTACGATTGTAAAATACTAACACGAATTCTTTACAGAAGAATTGAAAAATTGGTAGAAGCCGACCTCGGTAAATATCACTTTGGATTCCGGAGAAATGTAGGAACCGAGGCAGTACTGACCCTACGACTACTCGTAGAAGATACGTTAAGGAAAGGCAAACCTACGTTAATGGCGTTTGTAGGCTTAGAGGAATCATTTTACAATGTTAACTGGAATACTCTCTTTCAAATTCTAAAGGCGGCGGCAGTAAAATACAGGGAGCGAAAGGCTGCTTACAACCCGTACAGAAACCGGATGGCAGTTATAAGAGTCGAGGGGCATGAAAGGGAAGCAGTGGTTGAGAAGAGGGTGAGACAGGGCTGTAATCTGTCCCTGCCGTTATTCAATCTGTATATTGAGCAAGCAGTAAAGGAAACAAAAGAAAAATTTGGAATAGGAATTAGAGTCCAGGGAAAAGAAATAAAAACGTGCAGGTTTGCCGATGACATTGTAACTCTGTGAGAAACAGCAAAGGACGTGGAGGAAAAGTTGAATGGAATGGACAGTGTCTTGAAAGGAGGATATAAGACGAATATCAACAAAAGCAAAACGAGGATAATGGAATGCAATCGAATTACATCAGGTGATGCTGTGGGCATTACACTAGAAAATGAGACACTTAAAGTAATAGGTGAATTTTGCTTTTTGGGCAGCAAACTAACTGATGATATTCGAAGTAGAGGGGATATAAAATGTAGAATCGAAATGGCAGGAAAAGAGTTTCTGAAGAAGAAAAATTTGTTAACATCAAGTATAGATTGTGATGTCAGGAAGTTTTTTCTGGAAGTATGTGTATGGAGTGTACCCATGTATGGAAGTGTAACATGTCACAGTTTAAACAAAAAGAGAATAGAAGCTTTTGAAATGTGGTGCTACGGAAGAATGCTGTAGATTAGATAGGAGATACTGAATAAAACTGTGGAGAAAAGAAGTTTGTTGTACAACCTAATTAGAAGAACGCATCGGTTGGTTGGACAAATTATGAGGCATCAAGGGATCACCTATTTAGCACTGAAGGGAATCGTGGGGCGTAAAAATCGTAGAGGGAGGCCAAATGATGAATATAGTAAGCAGGTTCAAAAGGATGTAGGTTGCAATAGTTACTCGGAGATGAAGAGGCTTCCAGAGGATGGAGTAGCATGGAAAACTACATTAGACCAATCTTCGGACTGAAGACCACAAGAGACAACAACGACATCAAACCTTTTTTCTTCCTTTTCGTAATTTCTCGTGAAGGGATCACAACTTATATACATAACTGATAACGCCTCGACGTCGCCATGACGGTCTTACAGTTTGCAGCAGTTACCCATAAGACGTTTGAGCACTACTCAGCAAAATCAAACAATGCTATTACATTTTTAGCGATCAAGACAGTTCAATATATAGCTTATTTATTGGTCTGATATACTCTGACCGCATTTTTGCTGATTTATATGTGTTCTGTGTCCACTATGAACATAACCGTATGCTAACAAGACTCAATACACCTCGTTCAATTATAAATACAATTTTTGTGTCAGGTATCACCGACAAAACGTAAAAGTAAACTTCTGAGCACGAACGTCGATATCATTTGACCAAAAGAGTATTTTGTGGGCCAAAAATTGAATGAATCAGCCAAGAATGGTAAATATACCATCACCTATTCACAGTATATTTCTTAAGTAAATAGGACTGATACAGTTTCCGGTCAGTACTTTACCCAAACAAAAAGCTCTGTCTTGTTAGGAAAGGAAAGTTATTTTGTTATCACGGTCTTTGGAAATTCTGTACCATATTGTAAAATCGACCTTTTGATTACAAGACCCAGAGAAACAAAATTATAACGTCGGAGGCAGTCTGGCTGTTCTAGGTAATGACCATAACTCTTTTCCCGTTCCTTCTACGGGGTCGGTATTGTAACATGGGTTGAAGCAATGTTAGTGATAGTCGTTGGCGTGATGGCCTTCCTGGTTCCACAACCGCTCCCCCCACCCCGCCGCCCTTCCCCCTTCCACCCGAAATGTATCTGTGCACCCTATCAGTCTGCGTCTAGAGGAAAGCTATGTTCACGTGTTACAACGTTTTGTAAATGTTTGCGCAGCGTGTGTGTGAGACAGGAAGGGGGTACCTAGTTGGAAGCGAGAAACCGCCTAAAAGCCATATAGTCTGCGGCCGCGAGCTCGGCTCCAGTTCACCACCGGCAATGGAGGGTGAAGCTTTGACAATGCCAGCCACTCGTGCTGGCGAAACGTCAGAAAAATCATAAGATGAACGTTGGCTGAAGAACCCGAGACAGAAGCCAATAGGCAGTTTTTCAACAAGTGGCCACGAAAGCTTTAACAATTTTGTATTACGCCTCTACGGGGAGGAGATTTGCAGATTGTACCGACGCCTTGACCAAAGACGGAAGAAGAAAGCGCGACTGATGTCCTCTCTCGCCTTTCTGCCACGATGCCGAGATGAATGTGCTACACCGAAGTTCTTGAGACGTAAGCGCCTATTCACCACCGCCCAAGCACATCGTATCTACGACAGAATGGAACGAGCTTTTCTTCGTGAGCGAATACATACAACACGGAGAGAACTGGCAAGAACGGATCAGGAACTTCTGGACATTTTCTATCAACTAAGTAGCAGAATGCATCGAGACGACTGGGACAAGATCGACAGCATTACTCACAGGAGCATGCAGAACGAACTCGAGCGCTGCACCGAGCGGCAGAAGAAAAAGTTTGAAAGATGCCGGAAGCAGACCGACAAGGCGATTCCCGACATGTCACACACAGTGGTCAGCCTCACTGAACGACAATTGACCGAAGAGGAAGTGTCTGTTCTTCAAAAAGGAGGGAATTTCGCTACTCCCGAGAACTATGGAGGACATCATTGCCAACACCGAAGCAGCCATTCGGACCCTTCCTTGTGAAAGGGCAGAGGAAATACGCACTGAAACAGCCAGGATACTGCGCCGAGCAAAACCACCAGCTTGCAACCTGAAGAAAGAAGAGGTACAAGCCATTAAGAATCTCAACGCCGACAAGAGTATATTGGTACTGCCTGCCGATAAGGGGAATGCGACCGTCGTAATGAAGACCGAAGATTATGAGCAAAAGATCCGAGACCTATTAGATCCGACGACGTACCGAAAACTAAGTGCAGATCCGACGCAGCGTATCACTCGGAATACGAATCGATTAATCAAGGCGTCTTCTCTGCCGGCGGACATACAGAGAAACCTGCGCAACACAGAAGCCCTATCACCTCGGCTGTAAGGATTATCCAAGATCCATAAGAACAACGTTACACTGAAACCGATCGTTAGCGCTCCTGGCTCACCAACGTATAAACTGGCAAAACACTTGGCCTCTCTGCTCCAGCCACACGTGGGGAAGACCGACACATACATTAAGGACTCAGGACATTTCACTGAGAAGCTGAAGAAACTGAAACTTGCACCAAACGACATACTGGTCAGCTTTGATGTTGTTTCGTTATTTACGGAAGTGCCACTCAGTGACGCTCTGGAGCACATCGGTTCCATGTTCCCGCAAGACATCAAAAAGCTCTTCCATGCATGTCTCACCACGAGCTATTTCACGTGGAATGGCGATTTCTACGAACAGCTGGAAGGCGTCGCCATGGGTAGTCCTCTCAGTCCAGTGGTGGCCAACGTCTTCATAGAACAATTCGAAGCACAGGCACTGGACTCGGCGACTTGCAAACCTAAGGTGGGGTACAGGTACGTCGGTGATACTTTCGTGGTGTGGAGCCATGGTGAAGAACAGCTCGCTGACTTCCTAAGGCACTTGAACAGCCTCCATGTCAACATAACATTTACCATGGAAGTAGAAAAAGACAAGAAACTGCCATTTCGAGATGTGCTGGTCACAAGGGACGGCGAAAACCTGGGACACAGCGTGTATCGAAAACCGACACACACCGACCGATACCTGCACAAACTGTCAAACCACCACCCGAGCCAGAAAAGAGGCATGATTAGTACGCTCGTAACGAGAGCAGGACGAATATGTGAGCCGCAACACCTCAAACGAGAAATGCAACACCTGGAAACTGTTCTGAGGAGCAATGGGTACTCCACAAATTACATTAGAAGTGTAACAGAGCCAAACACGCGGCGAAGTAAGGAACCAGAAAAAGAAATGTCGGGTACGGCCTTTGTGCCATACATTCCCAGAGTGACGGACAGAATCGGCCGTATATTGCGCAAACATGGCGTAAAGACGATTTTCAAACCGACAAGGAAGATCAAAGAGTGTCTTAGGTCGGCGAAGGAGAAAATAGACCCACTTGCAATGTCGGGAATATACCGTATACCATGCACATGCGGAAAAGTTTATGTCGGAATGACTGGACGAGTAATTAACACCAGGATCAAAGAGCATAAGCGACATTGCAGGTTGGGGCAGGTGGAGAAATCGGCCGTGGCAGAGCACGCACTGAATGAGACCGACCACGTAATAAAATTCGCTGACACGGAAGGTCTGGTTGTAGAGAAGCACTATCACACGCGCTTGTATAGAGAAGCTGTAGAAATTCAAAAACACGCGAACAGTTTCAACAAGAAAGAGGAAAGCCTTAAGGTAAACAGATCCTGGTTTCCCGTACCGCAGCGAACGACCGTCACAGGTAGCAAGAGGAGAACCGCACCGGAAATGACAGCGGAGAAGCCCTCGGACGTTGGCGCGCCAGGTACATATAGTCTGCGGCCGCGAGCTCGGCTCCACCACCGGCAATGGAGGTGAAGCTTTGACAATGCCAGCCACTCGTGCTGGCGAAACGTCAGAAAAATCATTAGATGAACGTCGGCCGAAGAACGCGAGACAGAAGCCAATAGGCAGTTTGTCATATAGAGGTTGCCTGGCTCACTAGCTCTCGTCGTTAACCAGTGAAGTGGATTTGATCCGGGGTAGGCTTGCCTCCTCTTATCTCGGAAGCGGGCGTTTTGCACGTTCGATCATTCAGGCGGGCCGGTTTTTATAGCTGAATAGAACATTTTGGATGTGGGGAAAGTACTTTTCTAATGTAATGAAGAACATTAGTTACAAATGAAAGACTCTGTATCCCTATGATGCAAGCTGTTCATTTGACCACACAGGGATAAGCCAGAAATTTCGCTTGATTTCGAACGATTAAGAAATAAAGTTTGACTTCAGTGTAGTTACCTTGCGGCATCGACCGGTGCACTCAGTAGATATTACACAAGGGAATGTTGCTGGGATACACTTTTCATTCCTCATTGTACGCTACCCATATACGGACGAATAAGAAGTAATATTACAAGTGATGTGATAGAAATTTAAAATATAAAGTATAGAATACAGTACAATAAATGTGGGAAGAACATAATGAACAAATAACAGAAATAGGAAGATTTTGTGTTGTGTCTAGACAAGACAGCCTAGACACAATGAGAGGAAGCCGAAAGGCACGCGCTAAGCTAAAGCAGGATGGCGTGAGGTCTGAAACAGGATACGTAATGAATGCTATAAAGAAAAGTACGTAGCTTCTGGAATACTTAACTTTAATCCATCCTTTTGGTACATCTGGAGATTGTGGCGATACAAGTGAGACTCCTTAGATACATGCAATGTTACTAATGGCGCCTTGCTAGGTCGTAGCCATTGACTTATCTGAAGGCTATTCTAACAATCTGCTCTGAAAATGAGCGAGGCTTCGTCAGTGTAGTCGCTAGCTACGTCGTCCGTACAACTGGGGCGAGTGCTAGTTCGTATGTCGAGACCTGCCTTGTGGTGGCGCTCGGTCTGCGATCCCTGACAGTGGCGACACGCGGGTCCGACATGTACTAATGGACCGCTGCCGATTTAAAGCTACCACCTAGCAAGTGTGGTGTCTGGCGGTGACACCACATTTTGTTGGAGTATATGCCAGTAAGTCGATGGAATGTAGGATGACATCTCATCAGATGGGAGGGTAAGTTCCCTTGAAAAACGAACATGTCACAGGCTAGATCTCAAAAATGGCGTCGATGATAGTTATTTCACTCTTCTATTTGCTATAAAACTTCGTGCCTATGTTATAAATGCGACAGTTTTTGTTTATGTTGGTATGTTTGTTACTACTTCACGCTGAAGCGGCTGGTCGGATTTGGATGAAATTTGGAATGGAGGCAGCTTATACCGTAATTAATACATAGGCTACTTTATATGACTCTCAAAGGGATGGGGCTGAAAAATACGTGTAGCTGACGATGTGTAAATACCCATAAAATACCCATACCTTACTCATCCAGTATTTGAGAACGGCAGCACTTTGTGACGTAGAACGAACTTTGCACAAAATATCAAATCTTAAAGACACTTTTTCTCACTGATAATCCACAGAAAATGATGAAAGCGTTTTCGCTGCTCGTGCAGTGAAACTGCCGATCGAAGCGTTTTAATTTATTACTCATTTACTATTAATTGTATTCGCGACACGTTTTGCAGACAGTATCCACATCTCCCGCTGAGAGTACCAACAAAAATGTATCATTCTACGACACATAACCTAGGAGATATGACGTTACAGACTCCGATATGCATGAGAAATTGCCGCATCGTGTATGACGTATAAATTTATTACTTCTTTGCTACAAACTCTATTCACAACACATTTCACATACAGTAGCCTCATACACCACTTGATGTTCTTGCAAAAGTATATCATTGTACGATTCGTAGACCAGGAGATACGAAGCCATAAACCTGTCTGAAAATGAAGCAGCAGGGCGAAATCCGGTAGAGATACAAGTGAATTATATTTGAAGTGTGAGTACGCGGGCAAAGCCACGGGTAAAAAGTTCATCCTAAACCCCTGGAACAATTACAGTCAAATTTGGTACACATGATACTTACGATCGGGGAAAAAAAAAACTACTGGGACAGTAAAAACCATCAGCCTCCTACTGGGAAGAGGGTGATAACGTGGAGAAGGAAGGGGGAGGAGGTGGGTTGAGGGGGAGCAGGTAAGGGAAGAGGATGAGATGGGCAGGGGGATGGGTAAAGTTTTGCAGAAGTTCGAAAGACAACACGTCTGTCTCGGAATCTGGTAGAAAACCCAAAGAGATTCTGGTCATACATAAAGCACACCAGTGGCAAGACACAATCAATACCTTAACTGCGCGATAACAACGGTGAAGTTACTGATGGCAGTGTCACAAAAGCAGAGTTATTAAACACGGTTTTTCGAAACTACTTCACCAAAGAAGACGAAGTAAATATTCTTGAATTCTGATCGATAGTAACAGGTGGAGAGTCATCGAGTAAAGCAGAACTAATATCCAGCGTTCCCCAAGGAAGTGTTATAGGCTCTCTATTGTTCCTTATCTATATTAACGACGTATGAGATAACCTATGATGCTGTCATTTACCGTCTTGTAAAGTCATCAGATGACCAAAACGAATTGCAAGATGATTTAGATACCATACATATATGGTGCGAAAACCGGCAATTGAACGTTAATAAGGAAAAGTGTGAAGTCATTCACATGAGTACTAAAAGAAATTCAGTGAATTTCGATTACGCGATAAGTCACACAAAGCGTAAGGCTGTAAATTCAACTAAATACTTTATGATTAGTTGAATTTACAGCCTTAAGCTTTATGATTCTTCCCCCCCATGAACCATGGACCTTGCCGTTGGTGGGGAGGCTTGCGTGCCTCAGCGATACAGATAGCTGTACCGTAGGTACAACCACAACGGAGGGGTATCTGTTGAGAGGCCAGACAAACGTGTGGTTCCTGAAGAGGGGCAGCAGCCTTTTCAGTAGTTGCAGGGGCAACAGTCTGGATGATTGACTGATCTGGCCTTGTAACAATAACCAAAACGGCCTTGCTGTGCTGGTACTGCGAACGGCTGAAAGCAAAGGGAAAGTACGGCCGTAATTTTTCCCGAGGGCATGCAGCTTTTACTGTATGATTAAATGATGATGGCGTACTCTTGGGTAAAATATTCCGGAGGTAAAATAGTCCCCCATTCGGATCTCCGGGCGGGGACTACTCAAGAGGATGTCGTTATCAGGAGAAAGAAAACTGGCGTTCTACGGATCGGAGCGTGGAATGTCTGATCCCTTAATCGGGCAGGTAGGTTAGAAAATTTAAAAAGGGAAATGGATAGGTTCAAGTTAGATATAGTGGGAATTAATGAAGTTCGGTGGCAGGAGGAACAAGACTTCTGGTCAGGTGACTACAGGGTTATAAACACAAAGTCGAATAGGGGTAATGCAGGAGTAGGTTTAATAATGAATAAAACAATAGGAATGCGGGTAAGCTACTACAAACAGCATAGTGAACGCATTATTGTGGCCAAGATAGACACGAAGCCCATGCCTACTACAGTAGTACAAGTTTATATGCCAACTAGCTCTGCAGATGACGAAGAAATTGATGAAATGTATGATGAAATAAAAGAAATTATTCAGATAGTGAAGGGAGACGAAAATTTAATAGTCATGGGTGACTGGAATTCGAGTGTAGGAAAAGGGAGAGAATGAAACGTAGCAGATGAATATGGATTGGGGCTAAGAAATGAAAGAGAAAGCCACCTGGTAGAATTTTGCACAGAGCACAACTTAATCATAGCTAACACTTGCTTTAATAATCATGATAGAAGGTTGTATACATGGAAGAACCCTGGAGATACTAAAAGGTATCAGATAGATTATATAATAGTAAGACAGAGATTTAGGAACCAAGTTTTAAATTGTAAGACATTTCCAGGGGCAGATGTGGACTCTGACCACAATCTATTGGTTATGACCTGTAGATTAAAATTGAAGAAACTGCAAAAAGGTGGGAATTTAAGGAGATGGGACCTGGATAAACTGAAAGAACCACAGGTTGTACAGAGTTTCAAGGAGAGCATAAGGCAACAATTGACAGGAATGGGGGAAAGAAATACAGTTGAAGAAGAATGGGTAGCTTGACGGATGAAGTAGCGAAGGCAGCAGAGGATCAAGTAGGTAAAAAGACGAGGGCTAGTAGAAATCCTTGGGTAACAGAAGAAATATAGAATTTAATTGATGAAAGGAGAAAATATAAAAATGCAGTAAATGAAGCAGGCAAAAAGGAGTACAAACGTCTAAAAAATGAGATCAGCAGGAAGTGCAAAATGGCTAAGCAGCGATGGCTAGAGGACAAATGTAAGGATGTAGAGGCTTATCTCACTAGGGGTAAGATAGATACTGCCTACAGGAAAATTAAAGAGACCTTTGGAAATAAGAGAACCACTTGTATGAACATCAAGAGCTCAGATGGAAACCCAGTTCTAAGCAAAGAAGGGAAAGCAGAAAGGTGGAAGGAGTATATAGAGGGTCGATACAAGGGCGATGCACTTGAGGACAATATTATGGAAATGGAAGAGGATGTAGATGAAGATGAAATGGGAGATACGATACTGCGTGAAGAGTTTGACAGAGCACTGAAAGACCTGAGTCGCAACAAGGCCCCCGGAGTAGACAACATTCCATTGGAACTACTGACAGCCTTGAGAGAGCCAGTCCTGACGAAACTCTACCATCTGGTGAGCAAGATGTATGAAACAGGCGAAATACCTTCAGACTTCAAGAAGAATATAATAATTCTAATCCCAAAGAAAGCAGGTGTTGACAGATGTGAAAATTACCGAACTATCAGTTTAATAAGTCACAGCTGCAAAATGCTAACTCGAATTCTTTACAGACGAATGGAAAAACTGGTAGAAGCCGACCTTGGGGAAGATCAGTTTGGATTCCGTAGAAATACAGGAACACGTGAGGCAATACTGACCTTACGACTTATCTTAGAAGAAATATTAAGGAAAGGCAAACCTACGTTTCTAGCATTTGTAGACTTAGAGAAAGCTTTTGACAATGTTGACTGGAATACTCTATTTCAAATTCTAAAGGCGGCAGGCTTAAAATACAGGGAGCGAAAGGCTATTTACAATTTGTACAGAAACCAGATGGCAGTTATAAGAGTCGAGGGACAAGAAAGGGAAGCAGTGGTTGGGAAGGGAGTAAGCCAGGGTTGTAGCCTCTCCTCGATGTTATTCAATCTGTATATTGAGCAAGCAGTAAAGGAAACAAAAGAAAAATTCGGAGTAGGTATTAAAATCCATGGAGAAGAAATAAAAACTTTGAGGTTCGCCGATGACATTGTAATTCTGTCAGAGACAGCAAAGGACTTGGAAGAGCAGTTGAACGGAATGGATGGTGTCTTGAAGGGAGGATATAAGATGAACATCAACAAAAGCAAAACGAGGATAATGGAATGTAGTCGAATTAAGTCGGGTGATGTTGAGGGTATTAGATTAGGAAATGAGACACTTAAAGTAGTGAAGGAGTTTTGCTATTTGGGGAGCAAAATAACTGATGATGGTCGAAGTAGAGAGGATATCAAATGTAGACTGGCAATGGCAAGGAAAGCGTTTCTGAAGAAGAAAAATTTGTTAACATCGAGTATAGATTTAAGTGTCAGGAAGTCATTTCTGAATGTATTTGTATGGAGTGTAGCCATGTATGGAAGTGAAACATGGACGGTAAATAGTTTGGACAAGAAGAGAATAGAAGCTTTCGAAATGTGGTGCTACAGAAGAATGCTGAAGATTAGATGGGTAGATCACATAACTAATGAGGAAGTATTGAATAGGATTGGGGAGAAGAGAAGTTTGTGGCACAACTTGACCAAAAGAAGGGATCGGTTGGTAGGACATGTTCTGAGACATCAAGGGATCACCAATTTAGTATTGGAGGGCAGCGTGGAGGGTAAAAATCGTAGGGGGAGACCAAGAGATGAATACACTAAGCAGATTCAGAAGGATGTAGGTTGCAGTAGGTACTGGGAGATGAAGAAGCTTGCACAGGATAGAGTAGCATGGAGAGCTGCATCAAACCAGTCTCAGGACTGAAGACCACAACAACAACAACTTTATGATTACAATTACAAATATCCTAAATTGGAATGATCAAATAAATACTGTTGCGGGTAGAGCAAACGGAAGACTGTGATTAATTGGCACAACGCTTGAAGGTGTAGCAGATCTATCAAAGAGACTGCTTACACCACGCTTGTCCGCCCTATCCTGGAGTATTGCTCTGCGGTGTGGGATCCGCATCAGGTGGGACTGACGGATGACATAGAAAAATTTCAAAGAAGGGAGGCTCGTTTTGCAGTATAGCGAAGTAGGGGAGATAGTGCCACAGACCTGATAAGTGAATTGGAGTGGCAATCACTAAGACAAAGGCGCTTCTCGTTGCGACGGGATCTTCTCATGAAATTTCAATCACCAGTTTTCTGCTCCGATTGCGAAAACGTTCCGTTGGCACCCACCTACGTAGGGAGAAATAATCATGACGATAAAAGAAGAGAAATCAGGGCTCGCACAGAAAAATTTAAGTGCTCGTTTTCCCCGTGCGCTGTTCGAGAGTGGAACGGAAAAGAGACAGTTTGAAGGTGGAGGGTTTGAAGGTGGTTGAAGGTAGTGCAAAAAAAATACGAACTTCTTGGGTATCGGACCAGATTTAAAGACTGGATTCAAGACGTCCTTGCACACAGAACTGAACACTTTGCTCTTACGGAAATAAAATCGACAGATGTAATGGTAACTTCTGATGCACCGATGTTTTTTAAAACTGTTTGCAAATGAAACGGTTGTCTATAACAATAAAACAACGTCAGGAAACTGTATTGATTTGCAGAATGACCTGCAGAGGATTGATGAATGTTGCAGCCTGAGGCAGTTGATCCTGAACGTAAATAAAAGCATAGGAAAAGAAAGCCACTACACTATTGATGGGAAACGGCTGAAATTAGTATCTACTGCAAAATATCTAAGAATCCAGTACGACCTTAAGTGGGATGATAGTATAAAAGAAACAGAAGGAAAAGCAATTAGGCTGTGGCCTGTAACGACCTTATTCGACCGATTCTCGAGTACTGTTCATCAGTACGGGATCCTTAAGTAGTAATAACAGAAGAGGTACTGATGATGCAATGAATAGCGGCGCGAGAGCGGCCAAGACTCTCAATGGACTGCATTGGCAGACGCTAGAAGAAAGACGTTGTGCATCATGGCACAAAATGAAATTTCTGGAGAGTATTTTTGGGAAGAATGAACAACATATTGCTTGTAAGTCTGCAGGCTATCGTCGTCGTTGTCACTAAGTTAAAATCTTCTGGGTTATTACGCCGCGTCATATATTCTTTTAAAATGATCGATGTTTCGACCCCTCAGCTAGAACACATATTACTTCCTCCCACATCCATCACGTGCAATGACAACGTAGAGAAAATTCGAGGAGCTCTCCCACGCCCCATTCACGAATAGAATAGGTAGGGGGAATTTGTGGTACCTGAAGTACCCTCCGCCACACACTATTAGGTGGCTTGCGTCATTTGATGTAGATGTAGGTGTGGCTATGAGCTTAGGAGATCATCGTCTGTCTGAGCATACTGTGTACAACTGTAAGGACTGCTCATATAGTAGCTGAAACAGTGACTATTTACAGGGTGTTTCAAAAATGACCGGTATATTTGAAACGGCAATAAAAACTAAACGAGCAGCGATAGAAATACACCGTTTGTTGCAATATGCTTGGGACAAACTTTCGAAATTACAGTAGTTACAATTTTCAACAACAGATGGCGCTGCAAGTGATGTGAAAGATATAGAAGACAACGCAGTCTGTGGGTGCGCCATTCTGTACGTCGTCTTTCTGCTGTAAGGGTGTGCTGTTCACAACGTGCAAGTGTTCTGTAGACAACATAGTTTATTCCTTAGAACAGAGGATTTTTCTGGTGTTGGAATTCCACCACCTAGAACACAGTGTTGTTGCAACAACACGAAGTTTTCAACAGAGGTTTAATGTAACCAAAGGACCGAAAAGCGATACAATAAAGGATCTGTTTGAAAAATTTCAACGGACTGGGAACGTGACGGATGAACGTGCTGGAAAGGTAGGGCGACCGCGTACGGCAAGCACAGAGGGCAACGCGCAGCTAGTGCAGCAGGTGATCCAACAGCGGCCTTGGGTTTCCGTTCGCCGTGTTGCAGCTGCGGTCCAAATGACGCCAACGTCCACGTATCGTCTCATGCGCCAGAGTTTACACCTCTATCCATACAAAATTCAAACGCGGCAACCTCTCAGCGCCGCTACCATTGCTGCACGAGAGACATTCGCTAACGATATAGTGCACAGGATTGATGACGGCGATACGCATGTGGGCAGCATTTGGTTTACTGACGAAGCTTATTTTTACCTGGACGGCTTCGTCAATAAACAGAACTGGCGCATATGGGGAACCGAAAAGCCCCATGTTGCAGTCCCATCGTCCCTGCATCCTCAAAAAGTACTGGTCTGGGCCGCCATTTCTTCCAAAGGAATCATTGGCCCATTTTTCAGATCCGAAACGATTACTGCATCACGCTATCTGGACATTCTTCGTGAATTTGTGGCGGTACAAACTGCCTTAGACGACACTGCGAACATCTCGTGGTTTATGCAAGATGGTGCCCGGTCACATCGCACGGCCGACGTCTTTAATTTCCTGAATGAATATCTCGATGATCGTGTGATTGCTTTGGGCTATCCGAAACATACAGGAGGCGGCGTGGATTGGCCTCCCTATTCGCCAGACATGAACCCCTGTGACTTCTTTCTGTGGGGACACTTGAAAGACCAGGTGTACCGCCAGAATCCAGAAACAATTGAACAGCTGAAGCAGTACATCTCATCTGCATGTGAAGCCATTTCGCCAGACACGTTGTCAAAGGTTTCGGGTAATTTCATTCAGAGACTACGCCATATTATTGCTACGCATGGTGGATATGTGGAAAATATCGTACTATAGAGTTTCCCAAACCGCAGCGCCATCGGTTGTTGAAAATTGTAACTACTGTAATTTCGAAAGTTTGTCTGCCTGAAAATGTACTGTTGTCCCAAGCATATTGCAACAAACGGTGTATTTCTATCGCTGCTCGTTTAGTTTTTATTGCCGTTTCAAATATACCGGTCATTTTTGAAATACCCTGTATATCATGACGTGCTTGCATATCCCAAATAATTTCACGAAATGCACTTCGGTAGTGACAGTCTGCTGTCAAATATAACGTGGAGCAAATATTATCTGTACACACTGCTGCACATCTACGTATGTACTCTGCAAATCACCTTACGGTATGTGGCGGAGGGTACTTATGGTACCACACTCTGTTCAATTTTTCGCTGTTCCATTGAGGTAAGGTCTGTGGGAGGAACAACTGACAATAAATCTCTGTATGAGCTGTAATTCTTCTGGTTTACTTGTCGTGGTTATTTTGTGAGATGTATGTGGGAGAAAACGTTGCCAGACTCTTCTTGCAACACGCGCCCTCAGGATTTCAACAGTAAATCTCTCCGTGATGTGCAACCCTTGTGTTGCAGCGTCTGCCACTGCAGTTTGCCGAGCATCTCTGGAACGCTCTCGTGCTGACTACACGATCACGCGACGCAACGCTCCGCTCCTCTTGATCTCTTCTGTTAATCCAGCATGGTAGAGGTCCGAGACTGATGGGAAATACCCCAGAATCGGTCTTAAAAGTGAATGTTTTGTAATTGACTTACATTTCATTAAGATTATAACTCTCAACCCGACTCTCAACTCTCAGCCCGGTACCCTCTTTTTCTATAATTTGTTTTGTCATTCCCCTTAAGGTCGCTCTGGATGGTTACTCCTCGGTGTTTTATGGTAGTTACTGTTTCCAGTGACTTTTTGCCGACGGTATATGCGAATAATAGTGATTTTTTCTCGAAGGTGCCACGCGGAGTGGCCGCATGGTTTGAGACGCCATGTCACGGATTGCGCAGCCCCTCCCGCCGGAAGTTCGAGTCCTCCCTCGGGCATAGGTGTGGGTGTTATTCTTAGCATCAGTTAGTTTAAGTAGTATATAAATCTAGGGACCGATGACCTCAGCAGTTCGGTTCCTCAGGAATTCACACACATTTCTTTTCCTAGTTACGCACGATTGATTGCTTTTATTCTGGTTCAGGATAATGTGCCGGTATCTGCATCAGTTATTCCCTCTCCCAGTCCTCCTGCAACACGCCACAGTGTCTGGACCTGGCACGAGGTGAGTGAGGAAAGCAACGACACTGATTTTTTTACCCACCAAAGGTTTTTTTTTTTCAGACACCAAAATTATGGCCTTTACAACAGTCCCTTTCGGCACCTATATACAGGAGGAGCCGTTGTTTCCACTCTTGGTTGCAGCGCTGAAAGGCTTCAACTGGTAGGGCCTCCAACATGTCGGTCGCACTCTTTTGAGTGTTCTCTACAGTTCAAAAATAATGTTCTCTTAAAATATTTTTCAATTTCTGGCAAACAAAAAAAATCACAAGGACTCAGACCAGGTGAATAGGGCGGGCTGTGAAGAACATGAATGCCTTTTCAGGTCAAAAATTCCGTGGTGGAAGGGATCGTATGACAGGGGGCGCTGTCATGATGCGGCTTCCACTTGTCTGCAATGTCCGGTCCCACTCGATTCCCCATTTTTCCTGAGTCTTTGAAGGAAGTCTTTGAAGAACACTTGGTTGGCAGTTTGTCCTGGAGGAACAGCCTCATAAGACAAGGTCATCCTGGTGCGATACGGAGTACGCACGTATGCCGCGAGCTGTGTGACACCACACGTTGCCTTGTCTTGCTGGTAGATTTCACCGTGCCGAGGAATAACGAACGGCGTTTAGGGATGGATATGGTCTGCTGGAGTGTAAAACGTGATCGGCGAGTGAAATTCAGTTTGGGTTCTAGCAAAGAACGCTGCTCGGCTTTGATAAGAGACAGTTATACAGGGTGTCCCGATCTACGCAATTTAATACAGGAAGAAAATATATTTGGATAAGGAACATATAGTCTCTGTACTCAACTTCTAATGTTAGGGAACATTTGGTTAGTCGTTCTGACGTTAGTTGTTGTGTCGGTGTCGCTAATTGGGTATGTTTACTGATATTCAAAACTATGGAACATGTGTTGCCAGAAGTACTGGAAGATTTACCTCAGAATGTTATACAAAGGATGTACCTCCAGCAAGACGGGCTCCAAGGAATTTCAGCGTTGCTGTGAGGAGTCATCTGAGGGCTACCTCTGGGAATCGAAGAATAGGTTGAGGTGGCCCTGTGGCTCGGCCATCCAGATCACCCTACCGCACGTGTCCGGATATCTTTGTCTGGTGGCATGTGAAGCAGCTAATGTACGAAATCGTCGTGGAAGCAGAACAACTCGTCGCTAGAAGTACCGTCGTTTTTCTTACCATCGCGGACATGCCAGGAATCTTCGAACGGGCACAACAATCAATGATCCGACGACGTACTGCGTGCATACAGCCCAGTCGTCGCGAATTCGAGTAATTTCTGTTAACGCTGCTGCTCTAATTAGCGTGCTAAATTACTTTCTGTGTAAATCGTCCCTTGCATCAGGAGTTACTAGCAGAAACCCTATGTACGATAACTAAATATTTTTCTTTTGAGGTAGAGATACCACCTGCATTAATTTTAACGAATAGTTTCAGAGGACCCTGTATTTATCTTACTAGCCCTATGTGTTGATGAGCTACCCGAGTTGCCTCAACATGACTGAATCATTCGTAAGCCTTATGAAAAGGCGGTATTTTTCTGTACTGTGCTTCTTTTATTATTTAGTGTAATCATCATTCACCATTACATATTTTATCCTTTTCAAATTGTGAGAGTCCTTTGAAGACCTACGTGTTAAAACTTTTATTAAATTAGTTTTTCCGACTGTTTGTTCACGTTAAATGGCCGCAATTTTTTTAACATTTATTTCAGTTACTTCATTGTACAATCTGCAACTTATTTCTGCTGTCTGGTTTTAATTTGTGTGTGTGTGTGTGTGTGTGTGTGTGTGTGTACGTTTGTGTTCCAAAGTCAAGGGATAATGTGATGGCTGCCATAACCTATGTTTGAGTTTGGTATTTGATTGTGCGAACTTGCAAATTCAGTTAGGGGCCTTTTTTCCATTCGTAATGATGTTCAGATTCAGATGTCCAAAAAAGTCATGGAATATTCCAAATGAATAATTTCAAGTGTATGTTCGGTTAAATAGTTTTGCATTTATTCAAACATTCTCTTACTCTGGAACTTAATTGTCTACTATTGTCCGTTATTTTAAAGCTGCCGAGTCAAATATATGTGTAAAATTTTCGTCTTTTGCACTTTCAACAGCTTACAGCTTCCACCTTCATGCTCCCTACGATTTCAAGCTTATCATAGCACTCTATTTGTGCATGTAGTCATAGCTGAAATATCGTACGCACACGATGTGTGACAATTATTGGCTCGAATACATTTGACTAATTTAGCACGACTAGAAGACAGAAATGAACGAAATCTGCAAGCTATGATTCCGTTGTGGCTCATATTATTTGCACCTGAATGATACAGCTAATTTTTTAATGAAACATATTACTCGTAAAATTAGCAACATTTCATCTTGTGGACATTGAAAAACCGGTTTCACAGTACCACAAATTTTTGAACAGTATGAACATTTCGTACGAATGGGTTCCCGCATAAAAATTGTGTTACACCCACGAATAGATGCAACTACGCCTTTTAAGCAAGCTAATTTTTTCACTATTAATCCCAGAAAGGGTTAGATATAGCGTCATATTATGTATGAGTCCTCGGTTTGGTAAGCGTAGGCCTATACAAAGTTTTTTCAGTTAATAGCGACATCGGGACCTAAAGTTCGCTGTTAGGCTAAATACATTGTTTTCATAAAACTGAAGTTGTACCAAAATAGTACGGCATCAAGGAATTGCAGCATGAAAAGCAAAAAAGTGTCATGGTATGACTTGCGCTGAAAATATTGTAAAAGAAGCTGCAAGTTGCTCCTTCCTGTCAAATTATTATAAACTGTAATAATTTAGCGTACATAAGGGATTAGGTCATTCTAATCACTCATTACCAACGGTCTTACTAAATGATTTGTAATGCTGTGGTTAAGTGGCACGTGACTGCAGGCACGCAGCACAACACAACAACGACTCTTTAAACGGAACGTAACAGTCCATACTGAAGTTCATTTCTATGGCAGTCGCGGTGGCAATGAACATTAACTCGCGAATCGAATCAGGCGTAGTCACTTATTTCGGCTCTAATTTTCGTCGTGAGTACTGATACGCTGGAGCTAAATATGAAGCCAACAGCAATAAACACATCATGTAAATAGCCGATGTACATCTCCCAATACGATTCCGAAAATGAAACTGAATTTTAATTTCTGAATCCTTTTTACCATGTAAATGGGAGCGCTCGAATAAGCTTATAATCGCGTTTTAAATTGCATATCTCTACGTCCGGCTTGGTGTTTCTCTCGTCCACGGGGCAGCCTGTGCAGACTGCAGCTAATGTCATTTGTTTTCCGGCCCACTCCGTTCACCCACGCGGCGCATAAAATGTTGTTATGAGAAGCACATAATCGCACCGTAATTTGTTTGATTGTTCCGTGAAGCTCACGTAAATTTTACGTAACAGAGGTGGAACAGAATACGTCTCACTCCAAACGGCATGCAGACCTACCCTCTTTTGTAATATACGCCTTATACTCGTAATCTCTATGTTTCGATTCTTTTATCTTTGCTCTGAAAATAATGTCGAATACGTATTCTTTTTCCTACAATCATTTCGTCTAATGTGATTCTCCAATTTCTCCAGGCATATTTTATGACAAAATAAATCTCGGGTGAACAGCCTGGTATGAGTGTACATAGGACGCAATATGTCGGCAATATGGTGCGCTGATCTTCTGACCTGCGATCAGGTCTCGATTCCGTTACGTCCCATTGTCAGCAATATTGGTGCCCCAACGTACCTTCTCGCCAAGCACCTCAAACAACTGCTTAGCCCTCACGTTGGGAGATATACCGCCATATCCGTAACTCCGTGGATTTCCTGGGACGCATCAACAACCTTACGCTTAAGGAATCTGACATACTGGTGAGCTTCGACGTGGTATTTCTATTCACTAAAGTTCCGTTACAAGACTCCTTGGAACTCATCAGCCAGAAATTTGACGAAGAGACCATCAACCTTTTCAGACATGTTCTGACATCAACTTACTTCTTATTTGACGGTGAATACTACGAGCAGACAGAAGGAGTAGCCATGGAGAGTCCAGTCTCACCCGTTTCGCAAATGTGTACATGCAACATTTCGAGGAGGAAGTTCTTGAATTAGCACATCTAAAACCCATCTGTTTCTTTAGATATGTAGATGATACCTTCGTTATCAGGCCACATGGAAGAGATAAACTGGCAGACTTCCTCACACATCTCAACTCCAGACACGAGGACATTAAGTTTACCATGGAGATCGAAGCGGATGGGATGCTTCCTTTCCTAGGTGTTTTAATTAGAAGACGAACTGACGGCACTTTGAGCCACAGCGTGTATAGGAAGAAGACGCACACCGGTTTGTACCTACATGCGGATAGCTGCCACCACCCGGCACAAAAGAATGGCGTGCTCAAAACTCTTGTACACAGAGCTCACACCATCTCCGACAGGGACTGTCTCCAACAAGAATTCGACATCTGAAGACCATGTTTCAAAGGAACGGTTACAAGGAAGGGCAAATTCAGAAGGCTCTACATCCCACACCTGCAGCACCGGAGGAAACTGAGAATGAAACTCAGGAGGTGGCGACCTTGGCTATTATTCCGTTTAGTGGGGCCTTATCCGGAAAAATTGGACGCATTTTACGTAAACGCCAAGTGAAAATCATCTTCTGTCCTTCAAGCAAAACCAAGAGCCTTCTTGGTAATGTCCAGGACAAACCTGGTCTACGTAAATCAGGGGTTTATCAGATACCTTGCCAATGCGGTAGTGTATACATAGGTCAAACAAAACGTACCATTGAGGAACGATGCCGAGAACATCAACAGCACACTAGAGTGCAACAGCCCAGTAAGTCGACAATCACAGAGCATTGTCTGTCGGAACTCTACAGTATGGATTATGACCAAACCAAAGTCCTGACGCAGTCTTCCAAATACTGGGACTGTGTCATCAAATAAGCCATAGAGATCAGAGTAAGGGAGCCAAACTAAATCGTGACAGCGATTACATCCTTAGCAAGGCGTGGAAACCCGCGATCACCCGGATTAAGAAGAAAAAGGATATTTCCCAGAGTGTACCGACTTCGGGGGAGGAGGGAAGAATAACTAGAGCGGCGCCGGCAGACCCTTCTGAACGAGAAGACCTAGGACGCAGCGCCCAGACGGCGGGAGAACGGACGCTGCACCTGGACCGCGCGCGGGGCGCGGACCGCACCGACTGATAGGAAGCACCTCAGGGAAGAGTGGGATTGTCCTATATATGCATGGTGCCGGCCCACCGCCGGTCAGTACATCAGCGCACCTGATGATGGCAACGTGGTCGATCGCCGAAATATTGTGTCCTATGCACACTCATACCAGGCTGTTCATCCGATATTTATTTCGTCATTTCCTTTAATGTTCTAAGTTTTCCTATTAATTTATGATACGCTGAGGGTAGAAATTGTTACCTTTCTTCCTCACTCATGATGAATAGTTGTCCTGCGTTTACGAATATATTCTCTTGTTCGTAGTCGACATCGCATTTCAGCCTAAAATTATTCTTTGTGTCTCATGCTAGAAATGCTAATCGACCTAATTTTTCTGGGAGACACGATGCGAAGATGACTGTTTTTGTAATTTTACATCATTAGCCCAAAAATCATTTTATTGCGAGAAACGTCGGCAGTGACAGTATCGGTTATGAGAAATGATACGGTAACAAAAGTGATGTGGATTAATGTGGCAGTCATGCATATATTATTAGATGCAGACATAACTGCAGGATGGAAAAATAACATATTGCAATGGAGACATAAGTACAGAAACACAAAGCATTTGGTGTAATACATTTACAGTTTAACAGTATAGTCTTATGTATTGGTGCCACTGAGGAACACATAATTAAACTGAAAAAGAAAAGAATATGTTTTCAACAACAAACTCCCTCAGTCTGATAATACGGTTCATAAATTTCAGACGTAGGTGCCAGATAGTCATTTCATTTTTCTACTATTCTAAGTTACATTTTATTTTGTTTACATGAGTTCTATTTCTACTCAAGTTTAAGTTTCTTGTTGCAAGAAAGACCTCTGTATAGTAGAAGAATTTTTCTTACTAGTAACACCTGCTAGTAACACTAGCAGGTGTTGACAGATGTGAAAATTACCGAACTATCAGTTTAATAAGTCACAGCTGCAAAATACTAACACGAATTCTTTACAGACGAATGGAAAAACTAGTAGAAGCCTACCTCGGGGAAGATTAGTTTGGATTCCGTAGAAACACTGGAACACGTGAGGCAATACTGACCTTACGACTTATCTTAGAAGAAATATTAAGGAAAGGGAAACCTACGTTTCTAGCATTTGTAGACCTACAGACAGCTTTTGACAATGTTGACTGGAATACTCTCTTTCAAATTCTAAAGGTGGCAGGGGTAAAATACAGGGAGCGAAAGGCTATTTACAATTTGTACAGAAACCAGATGGCAGTTATAAGAGTCGAGGGACATGAAAGGGAAGCAGTGGTTGGGAAGGGAGTAAGACAGGGTTGTAGCCTCTCCCCGATGTTGTTCAATCTGTATATTGAGCAAGCAGTAAAGGAAACAGAAGAAAAATTCGGAGTACGTATTAAAATTCAGGGAGAAGAAATAAAAACTTTGAGGTTCGCCGATGACATTGCAATTCTGTCAGAGACAGCAAAGGACTTGGAAGAGCAGTTGAATGGAATGGACAGTGTCTTGAAAGGAGGATATAAGATGAACATCAACAAAAGAAAAACGAGGATAATGGAATGTAGTCGAATTAAGTCGGGTGATGCTGACGGAATAAGATTACGAAATGACACACTTAAAGTAGTAAAGGAGTTTTGCTATTTGGGGAGCAAAATAACTGATGATGGTGGAAGTAGAGAGGATATAAAATGTAGGCTGGCAATGGCAAGGAAAGCGTTTCTGAAGAAGAGAAATTTGTTAACATCCAGTATTGATTTAAGTGTCAGGAAGTCATTTCTGAAAGTATTCGTATGGAGTGTAGCCATGTATGGAAGTGAAACATGGACGATAAATAGTTTGGACAAGAAGAGAATAGAAGCTTTCGAAATGTGGTGCTACAGAAGAATGCTGAAGATTAGATGGGTAGATCACATAACTAATGAGGAAGTATTGAATAGGATTGGGGAGAAGAGAAGTTTGTGGCACAACTTGACCAGAAGAAGGGATCGGTTGGTAGGACATGTTATGAGGCATCAAGGGATCATCCATTTAGTATTGGAGGGCAGCGTGGAGGGTAAAAATCGTAGAGGGAGACCAAGATTCAGAAGGATGTAGGTTGCAGTAGGTACTGGGAGATGAAAAAGCTTGCACAGGATAGGGTAGCATGGAGAGCTGCATCAAACCAGTCTCAGGACTGAAGACCACAACAACAACAACAAGTAATTTTTCAATGCAGCTTTAAAATTTTCTGTACCTTTCTTTGTATTTTTACATTATGATGATTTACTATAAAACCTCATCCCTTTATCCACAGGTTCATTATGTCTGAATGTTTTGTGTGTGTGTGTGTGTGTGTGTGTGTGTGTGTGTGTGTGTGTGTGTCTTTGTGTGTGTATTGTGTATGCTGAATGTGCAGAGCATTGCTTTTTCTTGCAGTGTAGGAATGAACACTTGCATTTGTAAAAGCAATGTGGCTCCTTTCATCTTGACTTTTCCCAGGAGAGTTATATTATTCTACAATTTAAAAAACACCTTTTTTTGTTTCCCAAACAAAAGTTTGTAAGATGTTCGTAACGTTACATGTCCTGTGACTATTAGAATTCCTTTTTCTCTACGAAACAGCATTTACTGGGTGGGGTGGGGGTAAATCTCTTAGAAGTTAGTACCATATCGCAACACCAATTATTCTTGGGCAAAGAATAGTTTTTAGCCCACTGTTTTGATATGCACTGGAAAAGAGTTTTGATGCTGTAGCAGAGGAAATTTAAATCGTAGCGTACAATTGGACATGCTACTTCCATCTTGACTCAATAACGTATGGAATTTTGTAACTTGCTCGTTTTCAAGGGTTTTGCTGTATAGCTCTACAGTTAGTTCCGCGAGGTTGTTATACTGGAATGTGCGCATTTACTAAAACAATTTTTGCAGGAAACTACTTTCCAATGTGCGAGTTGCAATTCTCAATTTAATTCTGGTAATCAGTAGGCCTTATAGTTTGATGTCATGTGCAGTTTGGGTATATTTATGGTAAAATGTGGCTTGGTCTAAATCATTTAAAAAAGAAACAGAGTAAAGAACCTAAAGAGGAGCTTTTGGGACACTGTGTTTTAGATTTTGTTCATCAGAGTTGGAGTGGCATATGCTGCTTCCCTCTTGGTATTTAAGTTTATGTATCAGTTTTCTGTTGTCGGAGATGGAGTTTATCAACTAATAGGCTGGTTCGATAACTCCAAAACCCTCCAGTTTTCTCAACAGGATGTTGTGATTTGTAACAACGAAATCTTCTGAAAGGTCAAGGGGTATTCCCATTAGATGTTCTTCCTCTCTCTGTTGTTGTTAGGGCTTAATTTAGAAAGTCAGAAAGAGCAGTCTCACCTTCTCCTCTAACACACACATTCCATCACACTGCTATATACTTATGTCCACTCATAATGGTTTCTCCTCCCAAAAATCTACATCGCTATTCCTTCTCTACTCTTGCATAGTATATAAACACAGAAACGTACTTAAATAGAACTATACACATACAATAATCTAATTATAAAAGAACACTTGTAGGTCAAAGAAAAAGTAGTGAAAACGTTATGTTGGCAACACTGTAAAATACAAACATAAACTCATACTTGAAGTACGTAAACAAAGAGAATACAGTGGTGTGCATGAAAGTGTGTTGTGAGAAATGCATAGCGCTGCAGAAAATCTAAAATGTAGACAGAAATTATCAGTGTCTAAGACAGAAAAACAACGATGTGTTAGCAGACGGCATTTCTCGATGTAAGCGAGAAAGCAGCCAAAAAAGTCCAACCAACCTATTCTTAACGAACTGTTTTTCGATCTAAAAAGCAAATCAAAATGTAAATAAACTTAATTACAGACTACTGATGATGCTTTACCTCAATAAAGCGAAACGCGTCTGGTGAAAAAAGTCACGCATTTTGTGGTTGCAACGACGGATCAAAAATACCCTGATGAATTATAAAGCAACTACGGACACTTGGCAACACAAATGAAGAATGAAAATGATATGGGAGAGTGGAGTCGGTACGCATGCGCCAGCACCCACTGCCTAATATGTTCGAAAACGCCGCGCATACAAACAAGATCTTTCAGGGCTCATACCTCAGGTTGGGTTGGTGATACCAAGGTAAGGTCAAGTGTTTTGGATAGCCCTTTGGCTGTTAACCATATCTATACCAAACAGAAGAATCGTACTAGAGCCATTATCCTCCACCACAACATCAAAGTATGGGTACCACATACTTCCTCCTGCTTAGGCAAACGTAACAAATCTGTTGCTTGTTTTTGAATTTGATGTGGTCTACTGTGAATGCTAAGGATCTTATGGAAGCACAATTAGTTCATTGGCCCGTCTTTACAATTTTTTCGTACCAAAACCGAACAGCAGATTCAAAGACGACAATGCATAGCAAATGTAAGAAATTTTTACGGTATATTACTAAGATCTCTATATCGAACAATCTTGAAAATTTTCTTGATATCTTTATCCATTTCTGAGATGCAGAAATGGCTCTGAGCACTATGGGACTTAACATCTGAGGTCATCAGTCCCCTAGACTTAGAACTACTTATACCTAAGGACATCACACACACCCATGCCCGAGGCAGGACTCGAACCTGTGACCGTAGTAGCAGCGCGGTTCCGCACTGTAGCGCATAGAGCCGCTCGGTCACAGCGGCCGGCTGAGATGCGGAGACTCGAAGTTGCCCTGCCTGTACACGTAAAATACGCACTTAAATTACGGGGCGATGTGAAAATGTACTTTATTCCGTGATGTAGCACGTAGAAATATGATGTAAAGCGTATCCATTATCATGAGAAGGCTTCTGGGAACCCCGTATTGTATTATTGAAGCACCTGCAGTGTTTTTGTGCATGTAAACTCTCTCTGAAGTGTTAAATAAGTTGCGTTATCTCAATTTCACATAAGTAAACCATCAAACTTTTACTAATACATAAAGTTATTTTCATTCGAGTGAAATGCCGTGATGTGACAGAAAATAAAGAACCCAACAGAAAATTATATCACAGCATAAAAAAGGTGAATATGCTCACGTTTATAAGACTTTGACTAAAAATTGGGCTACCAGCTGCCTCATGCTAGCTTCCTCAGATTTTCCAAAATTTTTGAACTGCGAACATATTCGTTTAAAAAAGTGCCAATGAGATAATGGAGCTTTGAGGGAAAGAGAGGGAGACAGTGGCAGTGAAACATAGCTGACAGTGCCAGAACTGAGCTAGGAAAAGAATCAAGGAGACAGTGCCAGTGGGAGAGAAATAAAGAGTAGGAGAAAATGGGAGTGGGTGAGAGACAGTGTTAATGAGAGACAGAGTCTACGACAGTGTCAACGAGGAAGATATATATATATATATATATAGTGACAGGGAGAAGAGACAGCAGCAAGGGAAGAATCGATAAGATAGTAGCAGTAAGAGCAAGATGAAGTAGTGAAAGTGAGGGGAGACTGTAGTAGTAGGACAGAATGGAGACTTTGACTGTATGACAGGAGACAGTGTCGGAGGTAGACAAAGACATAACTTAGTAAAGTTGAATGAGTGAGTAAGATTTCAATGGATGGCTATCAGAGACTAGTTGGTGCGAGGGAGTTGCAGTTATGGCAGTGAGACATTAAGTTACATATTAAAAAGAGCCCGAATATGTTAACACGCCAAAACTTTCGAAATTTTTTTTAAAAAATGTGAAGAAAGGTAGAATGAGGCAGCTGTTACCCCACCTTTCAGTCAGTCTTTTAAATGGGAGCATATTCGCCTTTTTTGTGCTCCGATGGGAACATTTTCCCGCTGGTTGGTATATATCCTACAAATAATTGAAGATGCTGGGTCTATGCGCTAGTCTGAGATGAAGGTATTGTCACAGGGTCGAAACTCATCGCGAGCCACATTCAAAAGACAGATGACAACACCGCACCATACCACCCCCTCCGCCTCTCAGAAAAGGAAGAAGAAAAGAAGAAGAACCACTGACCATTCGGGACGATATTCCTTCTAATCCAAGGACAATTAAATCGGATGTTAGGCTCTCACAGATACTAACTGCACTGTTATATTGAAATCACATATTTTCTCTCTTACATGGGGCACAGTAACCTACAGCTGTTGCAATACACCTTGAATGAGCACAAGGTAATGTGTTTAACTGAAACGGGTAGACAGCTAAAAGTGTCTAGTGGGTGATATATGGTTATAACACACACGCTGACTGAGCGTCGTCGCTGGTGAGGCTCAACGAGAATGGCGTCAAGATATGTCATTCCAGACAGCAATTCAGTACGTCAATATCGTTACAAGAGACCTCAGTTGTGAACAATAACATAAACTACAGAAAAATTGGCACTGCAGTGTTGTAACCGAACTGTTGAACGGTGCGAATAAAGCTTCTCTCTGTTTCAGACCACAGCCATAAATTCCTTCAAATTAAGGAGACGCCTGCTGCATCTTTGACAAACAGTCAATAGTGGTGAACTTCTCCATGCACACGTTAAAGACGACTCTGCAATTTTTTGGTGACAGCGCCAAGAGCACCGATAAGATAGTAATGTATCTCTCGAAGGAGAGGAGCGTAATTTGGAAGAACGTCCACAAGAATGTGTTAGGAACAGACATGAGGCTCACCTGATACAAAATAGTTAATGAAACAACACCAACGAAACGAAAATTCCACAAAATACGTTTGACAAATGTCGATAGTGTAATCTTACCAACACCCAGCCACAGAGATAGTCTGTGGCGAGAACAACGTCATATTGAAATGACGTAGAAAAAAATGTAGCTTGGATTTGTAGAAAAGCAAGATGGCGCTTCTCACTGGCGTCGATGCTGCAACAAAACAAACACTATCATCCCAACAACCAAAAAAATACGTGGAAGTCGTTATTAGGCCGTACTTTGCGTTACGTAACTAGTAACCAGGAAGGTCGATCATTTTCTGGTTACGGAGTATACACCGAAAACATTGCAGCCCAGGCATAACTACTACCGGAAGACGTTAAAGCCGGCCGCGGTGGTCTCGCGGTTCTAGCCGCGCAGTCCGGAACCGCGCGACTGCTACGGTCGCAGGTTCGGATCCTGCCTCGGGCATGGATGTGTGTGATGTCCTTAGGTTAGTTAGGTTCAAGTAGTTCTAAGTTCTAGGGGACTGATGACAACAGCTGTTAAGTCCCATAGTGCTCAGAGCCACTTGAACCAAGACGTTAAATATAGGCATAGGCATGCAGCAAAGGAACTAAAGAAAACAACTGACAAAAGCCATGGGGCAGCATAATCTCGTGTCGGACCTCCTCCTGCCCGGCATATTGCTACACCTCGACTAGGCCTGGACTGAACAAGTCGTTGGAAGTCCCCTGCAGAGATATTAAGCCATGCTGCCGCTATAGCCTCCCACAGTTGCGAAAGTTTTACCGGTGTAGGATTTTATGCACTAATTGACATCTCGATATGATATATATCGAGCAATCTGGGTGGCCAAATCATACGGTCGAATTGTCCAGAACAGTTCTGGGCTGGTGACAGGGCGCATTGTCATCCATAAAAGTTCCATCGAACATGAAGTCCATGAGTGGCTGCAAATGGTCTCCAAGTAGCCGGACATATCTAGGTCCAGTCAGTGATCGTGTCACTTCGACTAGAGGACCCAATCTATTCCATGAAAGCACAACTCACGCCATTATGGAGCCACTACCAGGTTGCACAGTGCTTTTTTGACAACTTGGATCCGTAGCTTCTTGGGGTCTGCACCACACTCGAACATTACCATCAGCTCTTACCAACTGAAATCGTGACACATCTGACCAGGTCACGGTTTTTCAATCGTCTAGGATCCATCCGATAACGTCACAAGCCTAGGCAAGGCGCCGCAGGCTACGACGTTCTGTTGGCAAAGGCACTCGCGTCGGTCGTCTGCTGCCGTAGCCCATTAACGCTGATTTCCGGCATACTGTCCTAACGGATACGTTCGTCGTACGTCCCACATTGACTTCCGAGGCCATTTGAAGCAGTGTTTCTTGCCTGTTAGCAGTGGCAACTCTATGCAAATGTTAATTGAAGACCGTCAACCACTACGTAGCCCGTGACGAGTCGTAATGCCTGAAAATTGGTATTCTCGGCACACTCTTGACACTATGGATCTCGGAATATTGAATTGACTAACGATTTTCGAAAAGGAATTTCCAACGCGTCTAGCTCCAACAACCATTTCACGTTGAAAATCTGTTAACTTCCGTCGCCATAATCACATCGGAAACCTTTTCATATGAACCGCCTGAGTACAAACGACAATGCACTGTCGTTTTATACCTTGTGTACGTAATACTACCGCTACCTGTACATGTGCGTATCGCTGTTTCGTCGGCTTAGCGTATAACATGGAATAAAAAGAGGTAGAAATAAGAACGCAGCTGCTAGAAGTTGGACTTTCATATAATTTTTGGAGATTTGGATACTGATCCTACTGTTGCGTGCATATACAAATTCTGAGTCTGAAACATTATTATAGCCTGTGATAGCGAGCGAACAGTTGTTGAGTATCATCGGAGAAGAGCGGTGGAGAAGAGCAGCGCATCAGGAGAGATCGCAGTCTGCTGTGACCGTGCTAGTGCAGCCAGAGGAGCTTTTTGTGGTAATCGAGGATTTTTGGTAATTTGTCGTTTTCCTGCGTATAGTTGTTGCTTGGTTGCGGATTGGAGTGACTTTGTGTTTTCAAACATTGAAAGTAATTTTCGTGTCTTTGTTGTGAGCAGCCGCATGATTATTGCTTAAAGACATTGTGGGATAATTACAGTTTTTGCTAATCAAATTGTGCAAGGTAAACAAATCTTTGAGTAAAGTTTGTCAGAGTGTGAATCATCAATTTTCAGAATATAGTAAGTTAAAGGTTTTTATTGATTCCTTTCATATTTTTGTACCGTTTAAAGCTTATTGACTAAACACTCCCTGATCATTCATTTTCTATGAAAAAGGAAAAAACGAATAGTTACATACTAGCTGTGACCATGCATTGCACTCAGCATGGATCGCAGTAGTCTTTTGAATTATTTTAGCGCGTTGCTGGATGCAGAATATTCATTCAGTCCCAGTGGAAAGACGAGGTAAGTTGCTGTTGTGTGCAGGAACATTACAGTATAATTGCTAGGAGATATTAGAGAATATTTTTAAAATCGCAGTCAGATACCTGAGAACAGATTTGTAGGAAGAGTAATTAATTTCTGTTTTCCTGTTCTCTATCAGAATATTGACATGTCCAATATTAGGAAGTACCGGAAGATGTTTGAGTACTGACATGTTGGTATAAGGGTTTTCATATGGAAGTCATACGGCTAGATGTAAGATTTTATGATAACGATAATAAAGTTTCACTAGATAGTCTACCAGCTTTCAAGGAAAAAGTGTAGATAACGATAATGTAGTCAGAGATAGAGTTTTACACATTTCCGTACGTCTGTTGCCATAATATTAATTTTTGATAGTAAAACTTCCAAGTTTTTTCTGTTTGCCTGAAGATGTGGCCTTCGCCAATGAATTTGGTTTTCTTGCCCACGCTCCCATTCACCTATCGAAGGCAACGAACGCTGTTTTTGACCGGCCGGGGTGGCCGAGCAGTTCTAGGTGCTACAATCGGAACCGCTCGACCGCTACGGTCGCAGGTTCGATTCCTGCCTCGGGCATGGATGTTGTGATGTCCTTAGGTTAGTTAGGTTTAAGTAGTTCTAAGTTCTAGGGGACTGATGACCTCAGAAGTTAAGTCCCATAGTGCTCAGAGCCATTTGAATTTTGAACGCTGTTTTTAAACATTACATGCTGAACGAAGAACAATCAGAAGAGATTGCTGAACAAAAAAATGCCTGAAAGTGAAACAGCCAGATGAAAACTCTAATGGACACTCCGTACTCTCCTTACTAGCAGCGTACAAGTTCTAACTGCAAGTGGGGTAAGTGGCAGCAGGAAAAAGGTTACAATCTGAGTAGGAACGATACATTTCTCTGTGCGTTTTGAGTAATTTATACGAGTGAAATGTGCTGTGACTAAGTGTATACTGATTAATTTTAAGCTATTACATTTTTTTGGGAGAAAAGGTTTGCGGCAGGCAGTTACCCACTCATGAACTGTTCGGAAACCCTTGCCTTTAGTATACTGCCCCTTCTGGAGCTCATATCGCTTTAAATATTCATTTCCGCACACTGCAACAAAGGGGCAAGTTGGCGATTCCCAGCTTATATCAGAGTCATGGAACGTCGGCTATTACAATATTTATGTAAAGCAAAGTCGTCCGCAAACCGAAGTTGAGTTTGCATACCACAGCCCTTTACTAGGTGTGACGCTAGGGTGTGCACTTAGGTTCCTGCAGACTTTGAGTTACTGGGAGAGTCATAGGAGAACCAACGATTTCACGTAGTCTCCGAACGACTCTGCAGCCTGCGGTTTTTATCAGATATGAATAACTGAAACTGGTAAAAAAGGCCTGGTAAATTCCTGGGCCAGATTGAAACTTTGGACCTCAGGCATACTGATTTGTTATCTAACATTTTACGCACTTTAACGTACAACCACGACAGTTTGTCGGTGTAGCTTGGTGTCTATAGAGATATCAATGTTTTCTTGGTGACCTTGACTGGTCATCGTCTTACAGTATTTTCAGTTAGTAATATTATTAATGTTACTATAAAATTCTGTGTTTAGCCTAAAATTATTGTCATTCATTAAGAAAATAACTATTGTTATAAGGAATTTTAAGAAAAAAGGCATGCCGGGGTGGCCGAGTGATTCTAGGCGCTTCAGTCTGGAACCGCGCGACCACTACGGTCGCAGGTTCCAATCCTGCCTCGGGCATGGATGAGTGTGATGTCCTCAGGTTAGTTAGGTTTAAGTAGTTCTAAGTTCTAGGGGACTGATGACCGCAGATGTCAAGTCCCAAAGTGCTCAGAGCCATTTAAGAAAAAAGTTTTTCTCACATAAGCTGTGGAAACAGCCAGAAATTCTTACATACACAGACGGAAAAAAATCTGAATATAATTAATATAAAGTTTTGAAATTTGTGGAATATATTTGTCTAGGTAACACATTTAAGTGAGTAATATCCCAAGATCACAGCTTAAAGTAAGCGGGAGATAAGCCATCATAGATGCTGGTTAATCAATAACCAATGTAACCGCCAGAATGTTAAAAGCAAGCGTGCAACCGTGCATGCATTGTGTTGTACAGGTGTCCGATGGCGGTTTGTGGGATGGAATTCCATACCTGTTGCATTTGGTCAGTCAACACAGGATGTTTGTAGATGACGCTGGAGGTATCGTCCCGTGATGTCCCATATGTGTTCGACTGGAGACAGATCTGGTGATCGAGCAGGCCAAGGCAACATGCCGACACTCTGTAGAGCAAGTTGAGTTATAGCAGCGGTATGTGGGAGAGCGTTATCCTGTTGGGAAACATCTTCTAGAATGCTGTTCATGAATGATATCACCAGATTAAAGTACAAATGGTTCAAATGGCTCTGAGCACTATGGGACTTAACTTCTGAGTTCATCAGTCCCCTAGAACTTAGAACTACTTAAACCTAACTAACCTAAGGACATCACACACATCCATGCCCGAGGCAGGATTCGAACCTGCGACCGTAGCGGTCACGCGGTTCCAAACTGAAGCGCTTAGAACCGCACGGCCACACCGGCCGGCCGATTAAAGTACAATTTTATTGTCAGAATGCGTGGGATAACCACGAGAGTGCACCAGCTGTCGTACGAAATCGCACCCCAGACCATAATTCCAGGTGTAAGTCCAGTGTGTCTAGCATACAAACTGGCTGGGGCTGGTCCTTAAATGGCCTCATTCTAATCAAAACACAGTTATCACAGGCACGGAGACAGAACCGACGGAAAACACAGCAGACCTTCACCTCTCCCTCCAATGAGCCCTCGCTTGACGCAAATTGCAGTGCTCTGGGGTCAGTGGAACGCACGCTACAGAGAGTCTGGCTCCGAGCTGTCCTTGAAATAACCGATTTGTGAATGTTAGTTGTGTCACTATAGTGTCAACTCCTGTCAAAATTGCTACTGCGCTATACGATGACCAGGGTAGTGTTACCTCTCAGTAGTGTCACGTGGTCGTTCGGAGCCCGGCCATCTTGCGACCGTATATATTCTCGCGCCCACCGCCGCCAGCAATCATGTACAGTGGCTACATTTGTGTCAAATCTATATACAGTACCGCAAAAGAAATGTTCAGCTTCTAGCAGCCCTATTACACGACCGCCTTCAGACTCAGTAGGAAGTTGGTTATGGCGTCTTTGTCGCCTTAAAGGCTTTCCTGAACAACATCAGCTCACCACACCCAGCTATAGCGTGTATTTACAGCAAATATGATTTGCATCCTCATAGTGGCACTACTAGCGCCACTCTTATGCGACTAACGCGAAATTAGAATATACATCGTTTTCCAGATGTAGAAAAACGCCTGCCAACTTTCGTTTATGTCACACAACTCCCTCTTTGTGTTGCGATTCTTTTGTCATCGTATTTGACTGAGTCCGCAGCTCGTGGTCTTGCGGTAGCGTTCTCGCTTCCCGCGCACGGGGTCCCGGGTTCGATTCCCGGCGGGGTCAGGGATTTTTCCCGCCTCGAGATGACTGGGTGTTGTTGTATCGTCTTCATCATCATCATTCATCCCCATTACGGTCGGAGGAAGGCAATGGCAAACCACCTCCGCTAGGACCTTGCCTTGTACGTCGGTGCGGGTCTCCTGCATCGTCCCCTACGCTCCTCAGAGTATGGGACCTCGTCATCGTCATTTGGAGTGAAAAAATGTATTAACATCCTCAAAGATTACAAATGTCTGCCATACACATTTAATCGTGGAAAACATAAACGTATTCCGAGATCAAAATACAGTACCGTAAGAGGCAGTGCAACGAAAATTGTCATCATTAATGCTTCTGCGTTCTGTTGGACCTCGTAGAAACGTCTAGCGAGATGGTTGTTAAGAAAATGATAAAGTGAATTTTGGTAACATCTGTGACACCTTTACTGTATTGTGTCACCTATGAACGAGAGTTCTGAGAGGTGCTTCTTGTGTGACCACGAGCTAGGATTTTCATGCCATTGCCAGCATTCTTGTTCCCACTGTTCGCCTTAATACGACGGAGAATATTCTCTGCACCACGAATATATTTGCGGCTCTTACAGAGTCTTTATCCCTACACCCATCACCCAAAACACAGATATTCGTTGTAGAAAAGTGTCAGTGCAGTTTCAGGCTACAATTTTCCTTGAAGCAGTGCCAAATACATTTATTCGCATGATTTTGCGAAACCCAAGTCTTTTCAGGTGAATCACAGGCCTATTGTCCTGCGTATGTAACAAATGCAAAGCCCGAAAAAGTGTAGCTTTCATGAGGCAATATCCCTTCACCTCCAGAAGAAATTTGCGCCTATTGTCGCACTATTTGGACGTAAAATAAATGACTTTTGGAAGGAAAAGAACGTATATATGCGACCACTTCACTCGTTCTTCTATTGTAGTTAAACAATATTGCTCAAAACTGTATGTAAAGCAGAAAGAGTTCACAGAAAAAGCGAAGCCAAACACACGGGACTAGTGGATTGTGATGACTTACAAGCCGACACCTTTCACGGCGTCACTGTAGAGCCAGGGCAGAGCGGAGTGACATGTAGGTGGCGCCCTTGATATGTCTGTTTTCATGATGGCGACTATAGCATATACTTTCTGCGTCGTGCTGGTCGCAATGATCAACGATATTTATAGTATTGGGAGACTTTACTTCTGTACTTCGGTCGCGTCACTAATACAGAATTATATGGTGCACATATACAAAAATGTTGGGGTACGCAGCAGGAGCACCAGCACCAATTTCGCTGCCAAATTTTAAACAACAAGTCATTCACACCTGCTTTTTGGCCACAAAAATTGGCGACTGTCAACAATGTCACTTATTTTGAAGGTTAATACTACAGTTTGTCTTAAGCTGAGCATACACACTTCCCAAAGAATGCAAGTCTTACACAACTTCTTTAAGACCGTGGTCAGTGTTAAATACTTGAGTCGAGCGTCGTGCAGGAACCTACATGCGCTATATATAACGCCGAGGAGAACGTCTGCAGCGTTCCCGTAGCTATTTTACGGACTGAGCGAGACAGCTTGTCTTGGAGCGACACATGTGCTCGCTTTATTGCCTGATTAAACCGTCCGTCCGTCAGGGTTTACGACCTTGCAGACAGAAGGACACGGCAGGCCGAGCGGAAGTGAAGCGTAAACGCTACTGCCACATGGGTGTAGGGTCGGCGGTGCTGATGTGAACCACACGCGCCCAAATACGAGGTATTACGACACACAAAACTGTGCGCTCTGTGTCCGGGAAGTCCCCATATCCCTCTTGACATCGTACCAGTAATGTTAGGAAGTCGCTGCAAATGGATCATACAACCTTCTACAAAATTTCATAGTACCACAGAAAATGTCATACACTTTTACTTTTCAGTCTCTGCTCCCCTTCTACCATCTTTCCCAACGCTGATGGTATTAAATTGGCCCCCGTTCAACTTGTTACAAAGAAAAGTTAAAATTATTTAACAAATAAGATCATTTTTATCATAAGAGCCGTGAGTTGTTTCTTTTCATAACTATGCTATGTTAGAATCAGTTTCTAACATAGTTATCAGGTGGTCAGTTGTATTAAAAAAAATGGTTCAAATGGCTCTGAGCACTATGGGACTTAACTGCTGAGGTCATCAGTCCCCTAGAACTTAGAACTACTTAAACCTAACTAACTTAGGGACATCACACACATCCATGCCCGAGGCAGGATTCGAACCTGCGACCGTAGTGGTCGCGCAGTTCCAGACTGTAGCGCCTAGAACCGCTCGGCCACAGTTGTATTAAAACGAATCTCATGAGCTACTAGCAACGCGATAATTTTAACCTCAGCTTCCATAGTTTGCTTGTCGAGCACTGTCATGCCTATAAACAAAAACATCGCAAACGTTGCGCGTGATTTTTCAGTGATACCACTAATTTTGTTAATACGCTTTTTTGATCGCTTGTGGTCCTTTACTTCAGTTACAGTAGCTACTATAGCCATCCTTTGTTTTCCACGAGGGAAATACTTGATCTCCCTCCCATGCCTAGAGATATTGTTCAAGACCACACGCATCTTATTCTACAAGGAATTAAATTCTCATGTCGCGGAAGCAGTTTCAGACGTCTGATCACTTTACGAATGAATTAAAATATCAAATATTTGATGTTAAGCATGGAATACCTTTAATGATAAAACCCTAATTGTGGGGGGAGGGGGGGATTCACTAGTTTCAGGTTACTCACCCATAGTACAATGAAAAAAATCAAAACTGAAACAATAAAAGGAAAGAATGTGATCACCCCTTCACATGTTCATGTAGCACCCTTGTAGCAAACGCTGTGTAGTGTTAAATCGTTTATTTTTGGCTTGAGCATAGAATAAGTAAGTTATAACAGCAAGGTCAATAAATTGCGGTTTAACAACGTAATTTCGTGCGATTGTTGTGGTAAATTATAAAAGATTTGAAATTATAATTAAAGTTTGTCGAATGCCGCTAAGTTCCCTCTTTATAATACAGTGGATGAGTGTAGTCCGTAACTGGCGCTCCATGAGTTACACCACCTCAGAACATATACACAGTTTCTAGCTTTAATAATCTACTTGTGATAAAAGTTTAAAGTATGATAATTCATTTTAGTGAGTAAAGTATGACAGCACTGGCTATTGTTAAATTTGGTCAGTAGTTATATGAAATCCTGATAAGTACATCTAAATATAAGTGATTACTCGGCTATTAACAATAAAGTGCCTGGCACAGGGTTCAGTGTACCACCTTCAAGCTGTCTCTCTACCGTTCCACTTTCGAAGGGCACTCGGGAAAAACAAGCACTTAAATATTTGTGCGCGAGCCCTGATTTCTCTTATTTTATCGTGATGATCATCTATCCATATGTAGGTGGGTGCCAATCGAAGGAGAAACCTGGTGAAATAGATTTCATGAGAAGATCCCGTTGCAGCGAGAAACCCCTTTTTTTAATGATTGCCAGTCCAATTCACGTATCATGTATGTGACACTATCTCCCCTATTTCGGGATAATACTAAACGACCTGCCCTTCTTTGTACTTTTTCGGTGTCATCCGTCAGTCCCACCTGATGCGGATCCCATACCGCACAGCAATATTCCTGAATAGGGCGGACAAGCGTGGTGTAAGCAATCTCTTTAGTAGACCAGTTGCACCTTCTAAGTGTTCTGCCAATGAATCGCCGTCTTTGGTTTGCTCTACCACAATATTATCTACGTGATCGTTCCAATTTAGGTTATTTGTAATTGTAATCATTAAGTATTTAGTTGAATTTACAGCCTTCACATTAGTGTGACTTATCGCGTAATCGAAATTTAGCTGATTTCTTTTAGTACCCGTGTGAATAACTTCAGACTTTTCCTTATTCAGGGTCAATTGCCACATTTCGCACCAGATATCTTATCTAAATCATTTTGCAAGTCGTTTTGATCATCTGATGACTTTACAAGACGGTAAATGACAGCATCTGCAAACAATCTAAGACGTCTACTCAGATTGTCACGTATGTCGTTAATGTAGATCAAGAACAATAGTGGGCCTATAACACTTCCTTGGGGAACGCCGGTTATTACTTCTGTTTTACTCCATGACTTTCCGTCTATTACTACGAACTGTGACCTTTCTGACAGGAAATCACGAATCCAGTCGCACAACTGAGACGACAATTCGTAGGCAAGCAGTTTGGTTAGAAGACGCTTGTGAGGAACGGTGTCGAAAGCCTTCTGGAAATCTAGAAATATGGAATCAATTTAACATCCCCTGTCGATAGCACTTATTACTTCATGAGTATAAAGAGCAAGCTGTGTTTCACAAGGACGATATTTTCTGAAACCGTGAAAACTATTTAGCTATGCAAAGCATTAGATAACAACACGCAGTTGGGAATAGGTGATCGTTTGATACGTTTAGTGTGCAAAACCAGGGCGAGAATAAGTTTCACGTGATGTTTTTCTCAAGTAAGATAGCTTGACGAAATTTGGACCATACGTAGAAAGAACAGCTATAGTGTAGTACAGAAAGTAACTGAAAGACGTACGCAGTGAGACAAATAGAAATATCACTTTTAATCAAAGACAGTAATTACACCGAAGTCAGTGCGATTCGTGACGGTATTACAAACTGCGAGACGTGGCTCTTAATAGGGTGTGTGATCACCACGGACGGCGATACACGCTCTACGACGTGCTCCCATGCTCACCACAAAGTTAGTTAGGAATTCTTGTGGTAGGTTGTTCCATCGCACCACGAGCGTGGTTGTCAACTGCTGGATGGTCGTTAGTGTGCTGAAATACTTCACCCCAACGCATCAAACACGTGCTCCATGAGTCTTAATTCGGAGGGGCGAGGGACGTGCAGGTCAGTCCATCTGTCGGATATCCTCTCGTTGCAAGACCTGTTCCACCTGCGCTATTCGATGTGGTCGCGCATTGTGATATACAGGATGGTCCATTGATCGTGACGGGGCCAAATATCTCACGAAATAAGGATCAAACGAAAAAACTACGAAGGACGAAACTCGTCTAGCTTGAAGAGGGAAACCAGATGGCGCTATGGTTGGCCCGCTAGATGGCGCTGCCATAGGTCAAACGGATTTCAACTGCGTTTTTTTTTAAATAGGAACCCCTATTTTTATTACATATTCGTGTAGTATTTAAAGAAGTATGAATGTTTTATCTGGACCACTTTTTTCGCTTTGTGATAGATGGCGCTGTTTTAGTCGCAAACGTTTAAGTACGTGGTACCACGCAACATTCCGCATGTGCGGACGGTATTTGCTTTGTGATACATTACCCACTATCAGCTTAATAAGTCACAGCTGCAAAATACTAACACGAATTCTTTACAGACGAATGGAAAAACTAGTAGAAGCCAACCTCGGGGAAGATCAGTTTGGATTCCGTAGAAACACTGGAACACGTGAGGCAATACTGACCTTACGACTTATTTTAGAAGAAAGATTAAGGAAAGGCAAACCTACGTTTCTAGCATTTGTAGACTTAGAGAAAGCTTTTGACAATGTTGACTGGAATACTCTCTTTCAAATTCTAAAGGTGGCAGGGGTAAAATACAGGGAGCGAAAGGCTATTTACAATTTGTACAGAAACCAGATGGCAGTTATAAGAGTCGAGGGACATGAAAGGGAAGCAGTGGTTGGGAAGGGAGTAAGACAGGGTTGTAGCCTCTCCCCGATGTTGTTCAATCTGTATATTGAGCAAGCAGTAAAGGAAACAAAAGAAAAATTCGGAGTGGGTATTAAAATTCATGGAGAAGAAATAAAAACTTTGAGGTTCGCCGATGACATTGTAATTCTGTCAGAGACAGCAAAGGACTTGGAAGAGCAGTTGAATGGAATGGACAGTGTCTTGAAAGGAGGATATAAGATGAACATCAACAAAAGCAAAACAAGGATAATGGAATGTAGTCTAATTAAGTCGGGTGATGCTGAGTGAATTAGATTAGGAAATGAGGCACTTAAAGTAGTAAAGGAGTTTTGCTATTTGGGGAGCAAAGTAACTGATGATGGTCGAAGTAGAGAGGATATAAAATGTAGGCTGGCAATGGCAAGGAAAGCGTTTCTGAAGAAGAGAAATTTGTTAACATCCAGTATTGATTTAAGTGTCAGGAAGTCATTTCTGAAAGTATTTGTATGGAGTATAGCCATGTATGGAAGTGAAACATGGACGATAAATAGTTTGGACAAGAAGAGAATAGAAGCTTTTGAAATGTGGTGCTTCAGAAGAATGCTGAAGATTAGATGGGTAGATCACATAACTAATGAGGAAGTATTGAATAGGATTGGGGAGAAGAGAAGTTTGTGGCACAACTTGACCAGAAGAAGGGATCGGTTGGTAGGACATGTTCTGAGGCATCAAGGGATCACCAATTTGGTATTGGAGGGCAGCGTGGAGGGTAAAAATCGTAGAGGGAGACCAAGAGATGAATACACTAAGCAGATTCAGAAGGATGTAGGTTGCAGTAGGTACTGGGAGATGAAAAAGCTTGCACAGGATAGAGTAGCATGGAGAGCTGCATCAAACCAGTCTCAGGACTGAAGACCACAACAACAACAACAACATTACCCATGTTAAAATCGACCGTTTACCAGTTGCGGAAAGGTCGATATCGTGTTGATGTGTGGCTATTGTGATCAAAATGCCCACTGGGCGTGTGCTATGTTTGCTGCTAGGTATCCTGGACGACATCATCCAAGTTTCTGGACCGTTCGACGGATACTACTTACCTTATTTAAGGAAACAGGAAGCGTTCAGCCACGTGTGAAACGTCAACCACGACCTGCAACAAATTATGATGCCCAAGTAAGTGCTTTAGCTGCTGGCGCGGCTAATCCGCATTTCAGTAGCCGACAAACTGCGCGAGATTCGGGAATCTCGAAAACGTCGATGTTGAGAATCCTACATCAACATCGATTTCACCCGTACCATATTTCTATGCCAAGATTTTAAACATGGCTGATACAGCAACTGGTGAAATTCTTCACGGTAAATAATAACAGCCAAACAGTTGCAGGAAAAAGATTTATTAAAATTCTTGACCACGGCTTCGGTATATGTAAATATACCTTCATCAGAAGTAAAATACTCTAAAATCACATCCTGAAGTGGAGATACATAAAAAACCATTTTAGTGTATTATACTTCTGATGAAGGTATATTTACATATACCGAAACCGTGGTCAAGAATTTTAATTAATCTTTATCCTGTAACTGTTTGGATGTTATCATTTACCGTGAAGAAAAAAAATATTTCTATGCACCAGGAATTGCATGGCGACGACTTTGAACGTCGTGTTCAGTTCTGCCACTGGGCACAAAAGAAATTACGGGACGATGACAGATTTTTGCACTAATTCTATTTAGCGACGAAGCGTCATTCACCAACAGCGGTGACGTAAACCGGCGTAATATGCCTTATTGGGTAACGGAAAATCCACGACGGCTGCGACAAGTGGAAAATATGCGACCTTGGCGGGTTAATGTATGGTGCGGCATTATGGGTGGAAGGGTAATTGGCCCCCATTTTATCGATGGCATTCTAAATGGTGCAATGTATGGTGATTTCCTACGTAATGTTCTACCGATGTTACTAGAAGATGTTTCACTGCATGACAGAATGGTGATGTACTTCCAACATGATGGATGTGCTGCACATAGCTTCTTCATCTCTCAGTACCTACTACAGTATACATACTTCTGAATCTGATTAGTGTATTCATCTCTTGAGCTCCCTCTACGATTTTGACCCTCCACGCTGCCCTCCAATACAAAATTGGTGATCCCTTGATGGCTCAGAACGTGTCCTACCAACCGATCTCACCTTCTAGTCAAGTTGTGCCACAAACTCGTCTTCTCCCCAATCCTATACAATACCTACTCATTAGTTATGTGATCTACCCATGTAATCTTCAGCATTCTTCTGTAGCACCACATATCGAAAGCTTCTATTCTCTTCTTGTGCAAACTATTTATCGTCCATGTTTGACTATCATACATGGCTACATTCCATACGAATTCTTTCAGAAATGACTTCCTGACACTTAAGTCTATACTCGATGTTAGCAAATTTCTCTTCTTCAGAAACGCTTTCCTTGCCATTGCCAGTCTACATTTTATATCCTCTCTACTTCGACCATCATCAGTTACTTTGCTCCCCAAATAGCAAAACTCCTTTACTACTTGAAGTGTCTCATTTCCTAATCTTATTCCGTCAGCATCACCCGACTTAATTCGACTACATTCCATTATCCTCGTTTTGCTTTTGTTGATGTTCATCTTATACCCTCCTTTCAAGACACTGTCCATTCCGTTCTACTGCTCTTCCAAGTCCTTTGCTGTCTCTGACAGAATTACAATGTCATCGGCGAGCCCAATAATCCATGGATTTTAATACTTACTCCGATCTTTTCTTTTGTTTCCTTTACTGCTTGCTCAATATACAGATTGAATAACATCGGGGATAGGCTACAACCCTGTCTCACTCCCTTCCTAACCACTGCTTCCCTTTCATACCTCTCGACTCGTATGACTGCCATCTTGTTTCTGTACAAATTTTAAATAACCTTTCGTTCCCTGTGTTTTGCCCCTGCCTCCTTCAGAATTTGAAAGAGAGTATTCTAGTCAACGTTGTCAAAAGCTTTCTCAAGGTCTACAAATGCTAGAAACGTAGGTTTGTCTTTCCTTAATCTTTCTTCTAAGATAAGTCGTAGGGTCAGTATTGCCTCACGTGTTCCAACATTTCTACGGAATCCAAACTGATCTTCCCCAGGGTCGGCCTCTATAAGTTTTTCCATTCATCTGTAAAGAATTCGCTTTCGTATTTTGCAGCTGTAACTCATTAAACCGATAGTTCGGTAATTTTCACATCTGTCAACACCTGCTTTCTTTGGGATTGGAATTATTATATTCTTCTTAAAGTCTGAGGGTATTTCGCCTGTCTCATACATCTTGCACACCAGATGGTAGACTTTTTTTGTTAGGGCTGGCTCTCCAAAGGCTATCAATAGTTCTAATGGAATGTTGTCTACTCCGGGTCCTTGTTTCGACTCAGGTCTTTCAGTGCTCTGTCAAACTCTTCACGCAGTATCATATCTCCCATTTCATCTTCGTCTACATTCTCTTCCATTTCCATAATATTGTCCTCAAGTACATCGCCCTTGTATAGACCCTCTATATACTCCTTCAACCTTTCTACTTTCCCTTCTTTGCTTAGAACTGGGTTGTCATCAAAGTTTTTGATATTCATGCAAGTGGTTCTCCTTTCTCCAAAGGTCTCTTTAATTTTCCTGTAGGCAGTATCTATCTTACCCCTAGTGAGATAAGCCTCTACATCCTTACATTTGTCCTCTAGCCATGCCTGCTTAGCCATTTTGCACTTCTGTCGATTTCATTTTAGTGACGTTTGTATTCCTTTTTGCCTGCTTCATTTACTGCATTTCTATATTTTCTCCTTTCATAATTAAATTCTATATTTCTTCTGTTACCCAAGGATTTCTACTAGCCCTCGTCTTTTTACCTATTTGTACCTCTGCTGCCTTCACTATTTTATCCCTCAAAGCTACCCATCCTTCTTCTACTGTATTTCTTTCCCCCATTCCTGTCAGTTGTTGCCTTATGCTCTC
Organism: Schistocerca americana; assembly: GCF_021461395.2. Taxonomy (NCBI): domain Eukaryota; kingdom Metazoa; phylum Arthropoda; class Insecta; order Orthoptera; family Acrididae; genus Schistocerca; species Schistocerca americana. The sequence goes on from NC_060124.1 coordinate 146,910,555, forward strand.
CCTGAAACTCTGTACAACCTCTGGTTCTTTCAGTTTATCCAGATCCCATCTCCTTAAATTCCCACCTTTTTGCAGTTTCTTCAGTTTTAATCTACAGTTCAAAACCAATAGATTGTGGTCAGAATCCACATCTGCCCCTGGAAACGTCTTACAATTTAAAACCTGGTTCCTAAATATCTGTCTTACCATTATGTAATCTATCTGATATCTAATCTCATCACACATTTCTTCAATTTCTTCGTCATCTGCAGAGCTAGTTGCCATATAGACTTGTACTACTGTCGTAGGCATGAGCTTCGTGTCTATCTTGGCCACAATAATGCGTTCACTATGTTGTTTGTAGTAGCTTACCCGCATTACCATTTTTTATTCATTATTAAACCTACTCCTGCGTTACCCCTATTTGATTTTGTATTTATAAACCTGTATTCACCTGACCAAATGTCTTGTTCCTCCTGCCACCGAACTTCACTAATTCCCACTATATCTAACTTTAACCTATCCATTTCCCTCTTTTAATTTTCTAATCTACCTGCCCGATTAAGGGATCTGGCATTCCACGCTCCGATACGTAGAACGCCAGTTTTCTTTCTCCTGATAACGACGTCCTCTTGAGTAGTCCCCGCCCGGAGATCCGAATGGGGTACTATTTTACCTCCGGAATATTTTACCCAAGTGGACGCCATCATCATGTAATCATACAGTAAAGCTGCATGCCCTCGGGAAAAATTACGGCTGTAGTTTCCCCTTGCTTTCAGCCGTTCGCAGTACCAGCACAGCGAGGCCGTTTTGGTTAGTGTTACAAGGCCAGATCAGTCAATCATCCAGACTGTTGCCCCTGCAACAACTGAAAAGGGCTGCTGCCCCTCT